>NW_017675545.1:5568-45191 GCF_001879085.1 Nicotiana attenuata | reverse complement strand
GAGAAGCGGACCCGGGGCTCGGGTTTTGCTAGTTTCGAGATTCTTGCTAATTTTCGATTGTTTTCGATTGGGTATTGTTCCCTTAGCATATTGTGACGTATTCGCTCTGATTTTGGTTAGATTCGACGCGCGTGGAGGCAGATTTGAGGGGCAAAGGCGTCGCGAGCTAGGGATTTCGCCAGTTCGAGGTGAGTAATACTTGTAAATGATATCCAGGGGGTTTGAAACCCCGGATTTGCACATCATAGTGCTGTATTGTGGTGACTTGCACGCCAGGTATGAGCGTGGGGTAGAGCATCGTTGGGGATTGTGACTTGGTCCGTCCCGATTGTTGATTTTACTGCGTAATTGACCGAAACCTACTTGATGCTATCGTGATTTGGGTTGATTGCCAGGTTTTGGGCTTCGTGCCGATTATTTGAATCCTTTAGGAATTATTATCACTGTTTTCATGACACTTAGAATATTAAATGATTTCAGTCCTGAGTTAAACCCTGTTTTGAAATGTGCAGTCATATTGCTAAAGTTTAAAGACTTAAATTGCATTTTTCTGATGTTTTGAGTTAAAAGCTATTACTTGACATTGCCCGAGTGGCTCATTTGCATGTTCTGGACTGAGGATGGATCGGGCTGCACGCCGCAGCGATGCTATGATGATATTGCGCTTGGGCTGTAGGAGCCCCTCCGGAGTCTGAACCCCCACAGTGAGCGTGGGTACCCAAGTGGATCGGGCTGCACGCCGCAGCGGTCATGTGCATTGCATTGCATTCATGCATCGGTTCCTGTTTGTACTACGTGTCATGACATTCAGCACTCTCATTTCATTGGCATTCATGCTACTTCTTGCACTGTTTACCAGACGCCCTGGTGTTAATTGTTAGTGGAGTGCTGTGTCCGAGGGGCTGACTTATGTGCGGACTTGCATTATCTGAATACGCATTCATTGGCATGACTGTTGTAAAAAGATATTTTCAAAAGAGGTTTCTAAACTGAGCCAGATATTTTCTGAAGGATTTTTCACGGTCTTACTGTTTTTCTAAAAAGGGTTGTACTGTCCTATATAGCATGATGGAGTGCTCTTACGTGATTTCTTGCCTCTCAGTTATTATTTACTCTTATTACCACTGAGTTGGAAGTACTCACTTTACTCCCTGCACCTCGCGTGCAGTTGCAGGTATCGTTCACCCGGTAGCGGGTTATTAGCGGATTGAAGGTATTGTTATTGTAGCTGAGCAAGGTGACCGCCAGCGTTCGCGGCACCGGATGTTGTGTTTTGGTTTTTTCCAGAAATTTATTTTTGTATAATATTGGCCCTGTAGTTAAATCAGGTTCCTTTAGATGCTCGTGACTTGTGACACCCCGGTCGGGTAGTAGTTACCAGTTTCTAATGCCATTAAGTTGTATCTTATATTCATTTATGTTTAATAATTGTTAGTGAAAGGATTTGGGTTAGTTGGCTGGCCTTGTCTTCACGAGAGGCGCCATCACGACCGGGTATGGGAATTGGGTCGTGATATTAATCTACTTAACTTTATCCTGAATAGTGAAGCCAATCATAGAAAAGCTCAAAGATACTAGCTATTTGAGATTATTGTTGAACTATGTGAGGGGCTCCTTTCTTTTGAAAACTTACTATTAATGCAAAAAAGTGTTAAACATTCAAAGAAGCAACAAAATAAAGAGGATTATTAGAATTAACTAGATAACAATATTTCTGAAAGTTTACATGCGACGGTCCTTTTCCAAAGCCATTAGCTCTCCAAAATTTTATCGGCAACTATGTTCGTACATTGTAAAGTCGATTTTAATTAGAATTATGGGATACAAATTATAAAGATCTTTTAGAATATTTTATAAGGGTATATGATAATTTATATGATAGTCATCTACAACAGACATGGGAAAGCATTAATTATCTCTTAGAGGTTATGTCAAAGAGGGGTGAAGAAAATAAGGTACCTAAACTTGATCAAGGGATAGAAGATTTATAACTGGAGAAGTCTATAAAAGTATAATAAAGATTTTAATGCAAAATAATAACTAAATCCTAAACAAGAGCAATGCTTTTAGACTATTTAGCAAAGAGTCACCTTTAATAAAGCAGGCTTGTTCTTTGTAGATGGACTTAGAGAAACAGGAAAAACATCATATATTTTGCATTAAAATATCTGATCAAGAGGTATGATAGCTTCAACAACAACAACCTCAACAAGTGATATCGTAGTAGCAATTTTACAAGACGTCATACAACTCACTCTAAATTGGACATACTTCTTCAATCATTTAATCATTTGTTCATGTATTTCTCAATGTAATAACATTGGTATTAAACATTTTGGAAGACTGTTGCATTTTTTCGCACTCCAATTGTTTTACGACAATTCTTCTTCACATAATATAATACGAAGGGCCTTGCGAAATGTCGTTCGCCTTTTTTACATAAAAATAGAGTTTACGCTAAACAAAATAGTCATTTAATTATGCTCCTAATATTTAATTCTTTGAAATCAACTAAATTTTTTATTATTAAATTATTTTCCATTTGAACTAGGTAGAAAATCTTAAAATTTAGAACTTTAAAATCAATTAGATTTTTACCTAACTTAGATCTTTTCCTTATTTAAACTATATATGTTACAAAATTATAATTCTTACATGATACTTTCATGGACATATATTCTTTGAAAAAAGGAGCAAATTAACGTGTGTTTTAAGTAAAATAAAGTAACTAATTGATCCAGCAATTTTATGCCTAATATTTAAAAGGGTACGTAAGAAATAGTGCGCGTAAGTCATAGTTTTGATTAAAAAAAAAAAGATGAAAACATTAATGATAATTCATATTAAGGTGGCATGAATTTAGACTTTAAAAAGCAATTGGGACGTTCTATCACTACAAGAAAGTATGGAATTTGCAACAACGTTTTAGCAACAATTAAAATATTGTTGGCTAAAATGGATAAATGACAACAACTCGATAAAATTGTTGCTATAGCATAGACTTTTTTGGCAACAAAATTTTCTTGTTGCCAAATATGTTAATTTTGTTGCCATATTCTATGGTTTAGATAATAAACTTTAAAATTTTAAAAATGACAACAACGTTCTAGCAACAACTATTATATTGTTGCCAAATTTTAATAAATGGCAACAGCTAATTTTAGTTGTTGCAAAAAATAAAACATTTAACATAATAAAGTGAAATTATAAACAAAATTGGCAACAATAAAGGATTTTTGTTGGCAATAAAATTGGCAACAATAAAGAATTTTTGTTGGAAATAAAATTATTTTGACATACCGTGGCCTAAAACTTTTGATTTTCCGCCAAAATCCAGCCGCAAGCCTTTTTCCCTTTTAATTACTTTTCCCGGTCCTTTTTAGCCCATCCCTAATAACCATTCTAGCTAGGGTTTTTGTTATCAATTCTACTTGAAAGAGCTCCTCCCCTGCTGCTGCGTCCTCTTCCCTGGTGCTGCGTGCTGCGTCTCTTCCCTGCTGCTGCGTCCCCTGCTGCTGCGTCCTCTTTGTTGCTTCGCTTTGCGGCTGACTGGAGAAGAACAGGTAAGAATTCAATCTTTAATTGCTTTACCGAATTTCTTCACTAAATTATGGAAATACCAATGTATAAAAAAAACATAAAAAACCGGGAAGGGTGCTTCCTGATTCCTACCTGGATGTTAAGAATAAAGATTATGGAGGTAGGTTGTGACTAGTGGGTTTTTCTTGTCAGACTTCTGGTGAAATCATAATATGATTATATTTTATTTTAAATGAGTAATATGCTAGGTATTTGTTCCTGGCCTATAGACTTCGGAGTGATGTCTCTCTTCAATTCTGTTCTCTGCCTGAATTAGCTTCCAGTCTGCCGTGGATTTGCTTTGCTATCCAATCTCTTTACATATGTGATCTTTGGGTGATCCCATTTTGTTTAACATATTTTGATGCATGGAGATTTTATAATATCAATTTGACTTGTATATGACATGATCTTAGTGAAGACTTAAAGTACTAGCTAAAGGAAATACTAAAACCGAAGCAAAGATTTGATAGGGAAATGGATTACTAATTGTCAAAATGAAGTTGAATCCCTGAAATTTGGGTAAGTTACGTAAGGTAGTATTATGGTTGAAGTATGTCAGCAATGTACCAAGTTAGAAAATGTCATGTTAAATGAGACAAGGGGGAGTATTAGAAAAAATGCGATTGAAATATTGAGTGCTTGATTCTGAACAATAAATTCATTTATGATTTAATACAGTGGTCAATATAGTTTCGACATAACGTTGGATGAGTCTGCAGTATTGTCTCAGGAATGAAAAGCAAAATCCTTTAGGATCATTTTTTTTTATCTATGCCAGAGAAGGATTTGCAATGTTTTCTCCTCTAATTCCTCTGCATAGAACCTAGACTACTACTGTTACTGTAGTATCATATTAACTTATGATATTATTAATCCCAACCCTCCTTTCAAAACAAGTCATCAAAAAAATGAAAAAGAAATAAGAGCAGACTACTATTCAAGAGAGACAGATCTAGTCCAGAGAGTAAGAGAGAGATGTGTATACTTTATTTTGGATTCCTAAACATAGCATATCTGTTGCATCACCGTTAATTACAGAAAAGCATTTCTCACCTTTTTAATTTGCTCTCTACACATAGCTTTATTTGATTTCTTCATAGTTATAACTAAATTGTAATTGTTAGATTCTAAACGAATTTTGTACAGATAATAAATCTCATGATGCTTTTCCTCTTCCTATTGTTTCTTGATCGAGTTTCTGAGTTGACAAATGACACTGCTGTTTGTAGTGCACTATATTTTCATGGCGGACAAATCATTATATTTTCATGACAAATTACTTGTTTTTTATTGTTCAAGAGAAAGTCAATATTTTTCTGGAGATATAAAAACATACCATGTGAGTGAAGCATTGGCCTGGCAAGCCTAGGTACTTTCCTCTATGCTAGCATTGGATCCTGAAATTTAGTATAAAAAAACAAAAGAAGAGCAAAGGCTCTTAATCAAGAGAAGTTTGCACTTCTCTCACGATTGATTATGCTTTTATTTGAGAAAGAAATAAAGGAGAATACGTACTATATTATTCAGGAATATCTTCAAAATATGATATCCCAATCTTTCAAGATTGCACTATAATACATTTCATACATATACAAGCGGCAGAAGTATACAGCTGAGATGCTCAGTGCATGAGGGCAACTGATTGAGTAGGTCGAGAAATGAGTTAGACTAGCAATTCTTTCTTTGGAGTTTTGTACGAACATATTGATAAATATGGGATTGTTCCTTTGTACTTAATCTTATTAAGTGGTTGAGAGTTTTTTATCTGTGTTCTCTGGAAACTTAAGTCTGGTAGTTTTAGTATCTGTTGGCTTTATTTGTCTTTTGAGTCAAAAAAGACAACATTTCGGTTCCGGACTCCTAATTCTCTCTAGTCTGCAAAAAATTTATGAATGAGGAATTGTGATCAAGATAATTCTCCATTTAAAGTTAAGATTCATCAATTTTTTACAAGTTACAATTAGTTGCCTTTGCACTTGATGCACTGCCTTTAGTGTTGTTGTTCCCTACTGCTTCAATATATTTACGGATTCAAATTCATTGCAGAGAATGAGTGAGCGAAACATAACCAATAAGGCAAAACAAGAAATGATCATATTTGCGACAGAAAATTCTTCCAGGCAGTATCTTTTGAAGAGGTAACATATGTCTTTATTTTGATAAATTTTAGTTATTTTTATTTAATAACATAATTTGATTTGTTTTGGTAGAGAAATACAAGCACAGGAAAAGAGCCAAACTTGTAGAAACTTTGGGAATTGACTCACATGAAGAATGGACATTGGGTTAATGATGCCTCTGCTAAATTAAATGTACGTGCGAAACTCTTATACTTATTCCTAGAAAATGCGAGTCTGTAGAAATAAATATTGAAAGTTAAAGCCTGTATAAAAAAAATTGTAGGATAAGGTGAAAGAATATGTTGCTGAACAAACTCAAGAAATTGAAGAGGATATTGATTTGGACCCGCTTGTTAATGATGCATTTGTGAAAGTTGTTGGAGAAACGTCAAGTTATTGTCGTGGTCAAGGATTGGGAGTTAAGGCAACAAGTAGGAGATCCATGAATGGAATTCAAGAGAAACTGCAAGCACAACAAAAAGAGGTAGAAGAAGAACGTCGTAAAAGAGAGAGTGTAGAAATCCAGCTAAAAGAAGTAAAGATTCAGCTTGAGGAGGAGCGGAAAAATCGAGAAGCCATGGTGCGAGACCAAAAACTAATGAAACAGAGCATGATGGCAATAGCATCCCATATTCTAAGTAATGAGGTATTTCAGTTACTTGCTTTTGATCCTAAGAATATTTTGTTCAAAGTACACAACAGTAAAAATGATAGCATCACTTTATGTGTTAGTCTCGTCACACAGATTTAAAATTTATTAGAGATAAAAACTCAGTATTAGACCTTGAATCAGCAAGAGTGTGATGCGGATGATTGCAAGCTGGCACTTGTGCAGTCAGGAGGTTAATTAAATAAGACTACTTTGAGCAGCAATGTGGACATATGAATTTTCAATCATGTGAGACCAAGAATTCTATTGTTAAACTTAACAGCCCAAGGAATAAATAACAAGCTGCCAGGCAAATACACTTCTCTGTAAAGGGAACTCAAGAAATAAAAAAGGTACTATATTTCATAACAAGATTGGCCGAGCTGAATGGCTTATGTATTCCCAGGCAGAAAGTTATTACACCTGCAAAAATGAAATTTGAGTGGCAGGAAAACTAACTCTTGGTTGCTTAAGTTCAAGCAGATCAAGATAGACAAAGCCTTACATTGTCTTTGATTTGGTTGAAATAATCAACTTTTAAGAATCTGATAACATTATTGTTTGCCTTTTTTGTGACAAGTAACACCAAAAGCAGTTTGATTAGGCAATGGACTGCCGGAAGAAAAGCACTTTTTATAGAACAAATTAGTTATGGGATTTAGCCATGGTGCAGTTATTTTTGATATATCCTATTGCAGCTGGCCGAGCTGAGTGGCTTATGTATGCCAGGAAGTAAGTTAATACAGCTGCAAAATTAAACCGGAGTGGCAAAAAAACCATCTCTTAGTTGAGGCTCACCAGCAGTAAATGCAAAATAAAACAAAGAGACCGAGAAAACAAAACACTTCGATTACGGAAAAGAAGATATTAAAACAACCGAATCTATAAATTACTCTTGTTGCATTATCTCTGTTTCTTCCTCGTTCCTATATCATTACTTTTCACTTATTTGTACGCCAATTTAGTTATGTAGTTTTACTATGTTTGACAGAATGGAGTTTCCGCTGCATTTCTCAACATTATTTCTAATTTACGTTGTTCAGATGAGGCAAGTTGCTCAAGACTTATGGATGACATCACGGTAAGAAAATTTCGTCTAACTCTTGTAAAAGTAAATTCCTTGGTTGATAATGTTCACTGTCATGTTTTCATTATATTCCTATCTAATATGTTGTTGCCGCCACCACCACCATTCGTAACATGAATTTTGCCTTCAGGTCTCACAAATAAATTAGTTGCTGGCTTTGTGAAAGTCACCTTTGGCTTTGTATCAAACTTATTCTGGGCAGTTTTACTACAAGACAACGCGAACTTGGTTGTCATAAATCCCCTTTGCTTATTGTTTCTTTCAACCTGCATAAATGTTTAATTTTCTAAATCAAGAAAGTAAATGAAATTACTGGTGTTGATGAATTCCCCTGAAGCTAACAAGCCACCAATATGTTATCTAAAACAAGAAATAAAACAAATGTTGGTAATGATGAATGCCCCAGAAGCTAGTAGGCCACATGATTAGACTACCATGTACAACAATTGGTTCCATGGTGCAAAAAGAAGGATTAAATTTATAATTCCGAACTAATTATGCTAAGAATAATTGATAAGGGAATAGGAAATGAGTTGGGTTTAAGTATTTCGACCATACATTCATCTCATCCACATTGATTTTAACTGTATAAATGATGTGCTTAGTTATGTGGAGAGATTGTAATATTACCTCTGGAGCATGTCTAATCAAATTGGTCCGAGTCAAAGGGGTGGCTCGAATCCTGTTTCCCCAAGAACTATCCATATTTTGTCATCTTCCTGTAACATTCTTACTCTCCCTTACATCTTCTTGGCTTTATAGTTCTTAGTTGTAACTTTTTTAAGATTGTTCACTATCATTTTTTTGATGAGTTCCTGTTTACTGTTATTATTACACCTTTTGGCAGCATCAATACCATAAGAAATTGTTGTATATGAAACTCTTATGGCCAAAAGGAGTTTAGTGATCTCAAAAGTCTTCTTTTATCTTAAAATTTAAGTCATCTTTTTCTTTAGAGTCAAAAGATCAATTAATTATAATAACTATCATAAACGTGTGATCTGATTACTACTTACTAGTAGCAGAATATACAATTCATATGCAATTATAATTGTTTCCATCATGCTTAATTTTTCTCCAATGTAATCTAGTCACGGCCATATTCTCTCATTTGATGCCCAAATTCTCTCTTTTGGTCTGTACTTGTGTACTTTATAGTCTTTATTTATTAAAAAAATATAATTATAGTTTATCTTTTTTTGTAGGATGAGCATGAATAAACCAACATAGCTGGCAATATGGTTCATCAATTCACAAGTTACTGGAAGAAAATTTCCTTTTAGGGTTGTTATTAGAACAGAAATTATGACTTTGGAGATGTTCTTGTTCTTTTGTAAGTAAAAACATATGTTTTAGTGGTACTTAGTTTTTGAAGGTATGTAAATACTTAGTGCCTCAGTTGTATTGACTTTTGCAAATATATATCATATATCAATTTTTATATATTTGTGATGTTTTAAAAGATAGAAAATATGAATTGTACATATTTATTGTTGCTAGCTGCACAATAGAAAATGTAATATTATTGAAAAAAAGTGATTTGTGGCCACAACAATATTTGTTGCTAAAAGCCTTTATAACAGAATATTAACTTCCCTCCCGTCAATTTTTTTTGCCACAAGCAATATTGTTGCGAAAAAATAATAATTTATCGCAACAATAATTTTTGTTGCTAAATATTTTCATAAACCACAATTGTGTGACCAAAATATAATTAATGGCAACAACATTCTTTGTTGCGTTAAGACAACATTTTGCAACAAAGTCTTTTGTTGTTGCAAAAACTTTTCCCATTAGCATTTATTGCAACGGTATGCAACAACTTTCTTGTTATTGCCAAAAGTACTTTTCGCAACAATATTCAATATATGGCAACAAAAAAATTTGTTGCAAATTTCATACTTTCTTGTAGTGTATTTTCGCTTAAAATATGGACGTAGAATTTACAGTATACTTACAATATTTGTCTATTTTTATTGTCTAAATATTAAGAAATAATCAGATGATAATCTTTTTTAAATGTGACATTATTTTAAATGGTAAATAAGTTGATCAATATATATTTTGTACACATAAATAGGAATAGAAAAAGGACAGACACACACACACATATATATTGGTCGCGTGTAAAAAATTTACTTTAGAAAGAAATAGAAAAATGCATAAGTACCCCCCCGATCTATACCCGGATTCCCAACTATACACTTTTTCTTTGCGAGAATCTTATTACCCCCCTAAACTTTTTTTAAATGGAGTTATTGCACCCTTAACGCTGACGTGGCAGAGTGTGTGTATTTCACTCTCCCAAGGGAGACTGAGAAGCAAGAAAAAACAATTTTCAGATTATTTTTTTATTCTTTTTAACCTTTTTTTCCTACTTTTTCTTTTCCTTTTCCTTTTCCTTTTTCTTTGTATTTTTTCTTTTACTTTTTTTTTTCGTTTCTTCTCTAATTCCGGCGGATATTCATTCACCGGCGACTTTGTCTAACTGTTTTTCTTCCATTTTTTTTCCACACACAAATTAAACTCTCAAAAAGATCTATTCATAAGCAAACAAAATACACTCAGATTTGGGGGGAAAAATTCATCATAGGAAAACCTTCCCATGCCGGAAAAAAATGATATATTGAAATTTTAACTGGAAAAAGTCTTCTCAGGTTATATTCGTTTTTATTTCTTTTGCTCTTCCTCCCACACATAAATTACACTTCAAGAAAAATTTATATATATATAAAACAAAATACACTTAGATCGGGATTAAATTTGTCGCCGGAAAAAATGGTGTTCGTGAAATTCCGACGACCACCATTTTATGCCGCCGGTGACCAAAAAAAAAGAAAGAGAATGACATAACCAAAAAAATGAGAATAATAAGAAATAAGAAAAAAAGATAAGAAAAAGAAGAAAGAATAAAAAAAGTACCAAAAAATACATGTGGGGGCGCGTGTATTTCACCACTTGCCAACAGTTTGGTTGTCAGCGTTAAGGGTGCAAATAATTCCATTTAAAAAAAGTTTAGGGGGACAATAGGATTCCCGCAAAGAAAAAGTGTGTAGTTGGGAATCCGGATATTGGTCAAGGGGGTACTTATGCATTTTCCCGAAAGTTAAAATTAAATAATAATCAAGCAAAAACAATTATAAAAACTGTTAATAATAATCGAGTTCGGTTACCTATGTGATTACTAAATTATCAATAGAATAAGGTTACAACTTTTGCAGTACCATAAAATGAGTAAAGGTAAAAAGAAAAATTATCGGTAAACCATCTTACATAAATTTTATAATAAGTAACATGAAATATACATGCAATGCACGAACCCAAGTCCTTAAGTAAAGTTGAACAATTTATTTACCTTTCAATCAAACGCTACTCCTGTGACTTTTTTGTACAATAAAGCAAGCAAGAGAAACAACTGAGGAAGAACTATCATACTAGATGAAACCCCTAAATATCAGGGGCATTTGCATCTATACTCGCTTTTTTGGTCACGTTTTAACTTGTGCTCGCTTTGCAAAAAAAATTGCAAGCGTACCCACTTTTTCGCGTAACTTCAGCATACGGGGCTGAAGTAGCAAAGGCAATCACGCAAAACTTCAGCATTCTAGTATACAGGACTGAAGTAGCAAGTGTGCTAAAGTTTTTGTTTTGTAACTGGCGAACTTCAGCTCTAGAGCTGAAGTTTTTGTTTTGTAACTGGCAAACTTCAGCTCTAGAGCTGAAGTTTTTGTTTTTGTAACTGGGGAACTTCTGCTCTAGAGCTGAATTTTTGTTTTGTAACTGGCGAACTTCAGCTCTAGAGCTGAAGTATTTGTTTTGTAACTGTCGAACTTCAGCTCTAGAGCTGAAGTACTGTAACTGGCAAACTTCAGCTCTAGAGTTGAAGTTTTTATTTTGTAACTGTCGAACTTCAGCTCTAGAGCTGAAGTTTTTGTTTGTAACTGGCGAACTTCAGCCTTCTTAGAGTTGAAGTTTTAACTGACTTTCCATATGATTCGAACGTTGAAAGTATCCACAAATATGTTTTTCTTTTGGGTAATCCAATTCACATGCTGCCTGCAATGACTTCTACTTCCCTATTTTTGAAGTCCACATATGCCAAAAAGCAAAAGCTACGCTGCTATTCCAAAGCTGGAAATAAATATAACTTAGAAACCTAAACGTCAAACACCTTTGTACAGTAACTGAAAGCCATTCGTATCAGGCATGTGGACATCTGAGACGATAACGTCGAAAGAAACGCCGCTGAACCGAATGATGCACAATGCATCTCTTGCGTGGAGAAGAGGAGGAGAAAGGGGGCTGAAGTTGTTTAAAAAGTGGGTACAAGTTCAAACTTTTAAAAAAAATGGGTATAGGTTACATGGGGACGACCAAATAGGGCGCCCCGTGCAATTTTTACTAAATATCATTTATATTTATTATTTTGGAGCTTGTAATTTTTTGTTAATTTTATAGCATAACACAAACATATCTTTTCAATACTATTTGTTTTATTTATAAAATATCTTTTTATTAACACGAGGGACACGCGCAACGCGTGTACGCTAAGACTAGTATAATAAAATTGGCATCTTAAAATGTTTCGATGTAATATTCATTGATTTATGGTATAGTAATTCAGTAGAATACATAGGACAACGACAATAACACGTTCCTTGGAGTTTTAGAAATGAAAGCAATAAAAGGGGTTTTAATGGAAAGAGGAAAACGAAATGAAATGAGTAGGAAAAAGGATTTTTAATTTTTTCCTGTAAAGTCGACAAAAATTAACCACCTTGTATTTCACACATTATTAAAAGGGAAGTCACAGCCACATGCATTCCTTTGTCTTATTCATATTGGAGTCCAGGCCACAAATTCCTTGTTAGACTCGTCGTTGGAAAAGTTGGAACACTGCAAAATCTTTCTTCATTTGTGGGTCATAATCAACTTTCTTTTTTGTCTTAGTGGAAATATATATGTCCTGTAGATTAGTAACAACTTCTTTGATCACTTTGATTACCAAAGCAACAAGTTGTACCAAAAAATGTAATATATTATCTTCCACTCCTAATAAATGGCAATTAAAAAAAAAAGGAAATATAACAACAAAGATAACGAGAACTCTCCCTTGTTATTTGTAAGATTATGGGGAATTAAATATTTTCATGGAAAATGAGTGGTTTTATCACTTATTTTCTCTTATTTGGTTAGCGAGCAAAAAATATTTTCAAATAATATTTTCTAGTGTTTGATTAGGTAGTAGAAAATATTTTTATTATACTACTCTCCTCCACCCCCCCCCCCCCACCCCCAAAATCCAATTTTTTCTTCTAAGAATTTAATTATTACTACATCATGAAAAGAAAATAAATAAAATGAAAGAAAATACTTTTTACTACATTATTTTGTTGAAATGAAAGAAAATACTTTTTTTACATCATGAAAAGATAGCACTTTTTTTGATAAAAAAAATTTATATCATTAAAAGAAAAAAAAGTACTCTATCTATAAGATGAAAAAAAAAGTACTATTAATAATATTTTTATTTAGGGTGGGGGCGGGGGCGGGGTGGCAGTAGTGGGGTGGGGAGTGTGGGTGGTAGGGGTGGGGGTGGGGTGGGGTGGGCTTGTGGGGAGCTGGTGGGGATGAGGAAGGTTGAAAAAGAGTTTTGAAAAATGTTTTCCCTTTTCTTGATAGGGAAAATATTTTCCTCCAATTGGAGGAGAATAAGTTCATGAGAAAAATATTTTTCAAAACATTTAAGCCAACCAAATATGAAAAAGTTAGAAAATATTTTCCTTCGTATCAAACACACCCTATATGACAATGTTTCCCCCTTCTTGTTTTCTTTTTACAAAGCGGTGATGTTTGGACTAACTTGAACGTATCTCAATTATAATTTATACTCTCCACCGGCACAAGTATTAAGTTTTCCTGTCTACCAAAACTTTATCAAATGGAACGAAAGCACTTGTTATATCATATTACTTACTAATCAACACGAGATATTTTATAATCAAATGGATATTACACATATATATCGTAGATTCTTAGGAGAATCTCTAGGAATGGATAGGAAATTTAGATTTCTTATGGCATGTGATCTTATGATGGTGAAAATCAAGGATTCACTGATTGTAAAACTAAGTTGCTACTTCCTCCGGTCAATTTTAATTGATTTTTTAGTTTTTTTTGCGGTTTATAATATTTGATTTTTTCAGATATCAAGAAGGAATTATCTTCTTTTTTCCATTTGTCCTTGAGGTAAAGAGCCAGGGAGTATTTGTTAGAGTTTCAATGAACAAATTAAGGTTAATATGGTCAGTTTTATTATTAATTAATGCTAAAAGGCGAATTCCTTATTATGTGTGAAAATAGCCAATGTTTTAAAAGGCGGGGGCGAGAGGCGAGGCGTTTTACCTCTGACGAGGCGAGGCGTAAGCCCTGAGACATGGGGCGTAAGTCCCACGGATCTTTAAATTTTACAAATTTCAAGAAGTTTAAGATAGTACAAAATAAAAAATAATTATAAAAATTACATCAAAATCACAAAATTATAACAAATAATCTATTTAAAATTTATAAATTATAATTCGGCTATGAATAATATGAGAAGTATGGCATATATTATAATATGCAAATTAGTTGCAACGTCGTTACAACTCAAACATCAAAAGTAATGTATTCGATATGAAATCTTATATGTATCTCTTAAGGAGTAATAAATCTTGAAAGAATTTCAATACTATAATTTGATATTTTACTTAAATACTCCTTTTATTTAATATGATTTCTATTTGAAAGAGAATTTATGTATAAACATAATTCACAATTTAAAATTCTCTAGCATCATTTATTTTTAAGTTTTAACAAGTTAATAAATTGACACATAATTCATCATACAATATCATGATAACTAATTATTTGTAAATAGTTACTGGCTAATATTGAGATATTAAATTAATAAGTACTGTATCTTATAAACATGAAAAAAATAATACTCAGAAAAATAATTATAAAAAAATTATGGACTATTATATAGTATAGACATAACAAAAGTTAATAAATAAATACTTTCGAAAAGAAAGATTTATTTAAAATTTACTATCATAGCATTCTTAGTGGATAACGTGCAATAACTTTTATTTAATTATGACATGAAATATTCTCAATTTAATGATTTATGATTAAGAAAAAAGTAATTTTGAATAGTCAACGATTTGGTAAGAAAATTTGAGGATTTACAAGTTTAGTTACATACAATTGCATAAAGTTCTATTAGGCGAGCTCAGTACCCTAGGCGTTGGGCATGTCCGGGGCGTAAGCCCTAGTGGCCGAGGCGTAAGTCTCACGGAACTAAGTCCCACACATAAGCCCAGGGGCGTTTTACGAGTGCTCCGCCCTGGGGCGAGCCCCGGGCGAGTCCCAATTCTGCCTTTTAAAACAGAGAAAATAGCTTTAAAAATCTATTAAAATAGACGGAGAGAATAATTAACAAAGGATAAACAAACTGAGCATTGAACTTATTAAAGTACTCTACGGAACTAATCTACACAATAGAAAATCGTGTGTATACAATCGAAGTCGAGCTCGACTACAACTTGGTAGATTTGGCTTAGAACGTGGCAACCATGGACTGGAGGTTGACCTCGAGTCTCACCGAGCTAGAACCCGAGGTCAGACCTTCAAGGAACGTTGAGTCCGGTATTGACCTTAGCCTCAAGCGAGTTCGGAAATAACAAACGGAGGACCGAAATATCCGTGACCGGGCGGATATTACGTTAGGAATCTCGACGAATATCGGCAAGGAACTGGCAATTAGCAAATCTAGAGATTTTTACCTTTTATGAAAATTTACATAAAGCAGGACTCCTCTACTGTATAAGGAGGGTCTGATAATTCATTGGACACATTGTAACAAGCATCCCAAAGCAATATATTGTTATTACTAGTTCTTATTATCTCATTATTTTGTTCCGATATCGATTAAGGCATTTTTCACTCGAGGGTGACCAACCTTCAAGGCCAAGATTGTTCGACTTGTATGGTTTGCATTTACTTTTCTATCATTAATTTCAATATTAATCTGATTTTCTCAATTTGTGTCAAGTTAGATCACGTATCCTTAAAATCGCGTATAAATTCAATTGTAATCCGATTTTGGGGGTAAATAGTTTGGCCCACCGTGGAACTAAGGATAATAGTGGTTATTTGATACAAATTTCCATAACACACACTATTTTACACTTATTATTTGGAGTGTCTTTAATTCCAGGATCAAAATGTCGAACTCTCAATCAGCACCCTTGCACGTTGATAATGATTTCGTCCACCAGGGCGAAAACGATAACGTAGCACCCGAGAACAACGTGCCCCCGATCGATCTCGATGGAGCCCCGGTTGCAGATCCAATCAACGTCAGCTCACATGTGGCCATTAACGCAAATTTTCCTACCGATCCTAAGGACAATGCCTGTAGGGATATTCGATCGGCAGCTCAAAGCACACATGGCAGCAAAGATGATGGAATCAACTTCCAGGTGATCTTCAAAATGTTACAGGCTCAACAAGCGACGATAGACCAACTTCAGAACCAGAGTCGCCGACCAAGTAGGATTGAGCCCGAGCCACCCCAGGAAGTTGTTCACAAAGTTGAATCGGCCTCAAGGAGATCGAATGAGAAGGAGTCGGGGACTAATCTGGTAATCATGAAGATGCTCGAGGAACTGACAAAACGAATTGAGTCGAGAGATAAGAAGATCGAGGCAAAACGACAAGTAGGCAGAAACCTACAATTCCAGGGTCGATCAAATCCTAGGAGCGCCGCCGATATTGAAAGGCTTAGACTCCAAAAAGTTCATGCAGAAACCTTTTCCCGCAAGTGCGGCTCCCAAGCTGATCCCAAAGAAGTTCTGTGCCTGAGATTCCTAAATACAATAGAACGACCGACCTGAACGAGCATGTTACCTCTTACACATGTGCCATCAAAGGGAATGATTTAGAGGATGATGAGATCCAATCTGTCTTGCTAAAAAAATTCGGAGAGACCCTGCGAAGGGAGCTAAGATATGATATCACAATTTTCTACCTAATTCTATTGACTCATTTACTATGCTTGCAGACTCTTTCGTGAAGGCATACGCCGGGGCTATCAAGGTCGAGACCAGGAAGTCGGACCTTTTAAAAGTAAGGCAGAAGGAAAAATGAAATGCTCAGAGAGTTCGTGTCTCGATTCCAAATGGAACTACCGCCGATCGCTAATGATTGGGCCATTCAAGATTTTACCCAAGGACTCAATGTTCGAAGCTCAGTGGCTTCACAGCGGTTGAAGCAAAATCTGATAGAGTACACAGCTCTTACTTGGGCCGATGTACATAACCAGTATCAATCAAAGATTAGGGTCGAAGACGATCAACTTGGGGCTCCTTCCGGGTCCATATATCCTGTTAGACCCGTCGACTGAATCAAGAGATATATTGACCGTGAACCGAGGTCAAATAGAGATCGGTACCAGCCATATAATGGAGATCGTAGAAGCAGTGGGTTTGGGCGAAGTTCTATGCGAAATGAAAGGAGAAGTGATCGAGGTTAGAGCTCTCGAGGACTGATGAGCAAGAACGGCTTCGACAGGCCTATCATACCTAAAGAAGCACCACGATTATCAAAATATAATGGCACTCATGGCCATAGAACAGAGGATTGCTGACAATTGAGAGAGGTAGTAGCCTAGTTATTCAACAACGGGCACCTTCGAGAATTCCTTAGCGACTGAGCAAAGAATCATTTCAGAAATATGGATTCTAACAAACAGACTGAACCAGAAGAACCTCAACACGTTATCAACATGATCATCGGTGGAGTCGATGTCCCTCAAGGACCGATGTTGAAATGCACCAAAGTGTCCATCATAAGGGAAAAACAGATTCGAGATTACATACCGGAAGGAACCTTGTCTTTCAGCGACGAGGATGCAGAGGGGATTGTGCAACCTCACAACGATGCTCTGGTAATATCGTACTCATAAATAAATGTTGAGTTAAGCGTGTGTTAATTGATCCAGGTAGCTTGGCCAACATCATCTGGTCGAGAGTCATTGAACAGCTTGGTCTATAAGATCAAATCGTGCCCGTAGTCCAAATTCTGACAGATTCAACATGGGATGTGAAACCACTAAGGGGGAAATAACAATACCTGTCAATGCCGCCGGACTATCCAGGAGGCCAAGTTTTATGTGATCGAAGGTGACATGAGATACAACACCCTGCTCAGGAGGCCATGGATCCACAACATGAGGGCAGTGCCTCGAATATTCACCAAGTGTTAAAATTCCCAACGCCAAGAGGGATTAAGACAATCTACGGAGAACAACCAGCCGCAAAAGAGATGTTTGCAGTTGATGAAGTAATTTCGATATCAATACTCGCAATGTCAAAGGAACCATGTTCGGAAGCAAAGCAAGAGGCCAAATAGCAATCACCAATACCAGCCTCGACCCAACCAGACAAGCAGGGGACTGACGAAGACGATGATTACGGGGTTCCCCGATCCTTTATAGTCCCTGATGATTCCGACGCTACCAAGTCGAAGAGCTGGAACAGGTCATATTGATTGAACATCTACCTGATCGGAAGGTATACCTAGGCACAGGTTTAACTCCCGAGCTCAGGAAAAAACTCATTCAATTGCATATAGCTAACATGGATTGTTTCGCTTTGTCCCATCTTAACATGATAGGGATCCCACCAGAGATAACCACTCACAAGCTAAGCCTGGACCCGAAATTCCATTGTGTCAAGTAGAAAAGGAGGCCCCAGTCCGAGGTCAAGCACACTTTCATCAAGGACGAGGTATCTAAACTCCTTAAAGTAGGGTCCATTCGGGAGGTTAAATACCTAGATTAGTTAGCAAACATAGTGGTAGTCCCTAAAAAGGGGAACAAACTAAGAATGTGTATAGACTATAAGGATTTGAACAAAGCATGTACGAAGGACTCCTTCCCTCTGCCTAACATCAATCGCATGATCGATGGCACGGCCAGCCACGAGATCCTCAACTTTCTCGATGCCTATTCTGGGTATATGATAAGTAGGGATTTTGACCGCATATTTGCTCTCTTTTACTTGCGTTTTAGTTCAAAAATGCTTAAAGGTATTCCCGAAAACTAACAAAATATGATTACTTGCAGGAATATTGGGAAATAAGCCAAAGAAGTCAAAATCAACTTATAAAGGAGTCAAAAGTGAACAAGAACCAAAACAAGGCATAAAGGCCTAGCAGTGTGGACCGCACAATTCTAGTGTGGCCGCAGAAGGAGATTCAGAGAGTATGTTTAGTCCATTATTATGCGGACCGCAGGATTGAGATTCAGAGAGCTGGAAAGTAAAGGAGTGCAGACCGCATCACTTTTGTGTGGCCGCATAATCCTAAGTGCGGCCGCACCCATTTTTATGCGTACCGCAGAAGACCCCAAGTTCCAAGCCTAAGTTCCCAAGAATTCAGACCGCACGACAATTGTGTGGACGCAGTAGCTCATTGTGCGGACTGCACTTGAATTATGCGGCCGCACAACCTTCGCAGGGACAATTTTGTCAGATATTTTTTGCTTAGTATAAATAGAATTTTTTGTCATTTTTAGGTTAAGTTTAGTTTGCAGAGGTGCACCTACGCGGTTTTCTTTACTTCTTTAAGTAATTTTGTACTAGATTGACTTCTTAACACTAGTTTTTGTTTATTTAATCAATTATTATGCATTCTATCTTAATTTTTTCTTATATTTCTTCATTTTTCCTGAGTAGCTAAATCTTTATCTTGGGTTGTGGCTCAACCCTAGTGTGGGTACTTAATGGGTATTTAATTTTAGGGCTTGTTTGAGATTGGGTTAGTGATATTTAGCCTTGTTTATGCTTAATTTCTAGAATTAATAGTTGCAAACCTTAATTCATGCCTAATTGACCTAGTCTTTGCTTGAGAAAAAGAGACTAGGTTTAGAAAAACTAGGCTAACAAGGAATTGAGGTGAACTCAAGAAATTGATAGCCCCAATTAAAGGGTCAAATATAGAGATAGTAAGACCCGACTTGAGCATACATCACTTGATTGTGCAATACCCATTTGGGCTTGGGAAAGCCACATTGGGCAAAATCACTCAAACTACCAAGAGGTATAGAGTGAAAAATTGCGTATGATTGCAATACCAGGATCTCGATTAATCAAACTAGACCTATAGTTTACAACCCGTTATGTATCCACCTAGGTGGAAGTCACGACCCTAGATTCCTTTATCATTTGAAAAACAACCAAAATAAAAAACATTGTCTTCTAGTTTATTATTTGCAATTATTAGCTAAAAGTAGAAATAGAAACAACCAATGAATATGTGGAAGTCCAAATTGAGTCACATCATACAACTACTCTAGTTATATACCTAATCCAAATTCTAACTCCCTGTGGATTCGATCCCGACTCTTGTTGGATTTATTATTGCTTCGACCGCCTCACTACCTAATTGTGGTGTGAGTTTGGGCTAGATCAGTACAACCAAATACGGATGGACCCGAATGATCAGGGGAAAACCTCCTTCATTACTAAGTATGGCATGTACTGCTATAACGTGATGCCATTCGGACTAAAAAATGCCGGTTCCACTTATCAACGCCTAGTAAACCGGATGATTGAAGAATAAATAGGAAAATCGATGGAGGTTTATATTGACGACATATTGGTTAAGTCCTTGCGAGCAGAGGACCATTTGAAATATTTGTAGAAACTTTCAGCATCTTGAAAAAGTACAATATGAAGCTGGAGAAGTGTGTGTTCAGAGTCGGATCAGGTAAATTCCTCGGGTTCATGGTAAAATCAAAACCATCGAAGACATCACGGTCGTGGACAACGTGAAGGCCGTGCAAAGATTAAATGGATGCATAGCCACCCTAGGGCGATTCATCTCAAGCTCTTCGGATAAGAGTCACCGACCGATTCTTCTCCCTACCCAAAAAGAAGAACAAATTTTCATGGACCCGGAGTGTCAGCGGGCCCTGGAGGAACTCAAACGATATTTATCGAGCCCACTGCTACTTCATATAGCGAAAGCAGATGAACAGTTGTATTTGACAGTATCGAAAATAGCAGTACGTGGGGTCCTGGTCCAAGAAGAACAAGGTACGAAATTTCCAATTTACTATGTTAGAAGGACCCTAGGTGAGGTTGAGACTAGGTACCCTCACCTGAAAAACTGGCGCTTGCTTTGCTAAGCACCTTTAAGAAACTAAAACAGTATTTTCAGTGCCACCCCATATGTGTTGTGATAACTTACCCGTTGCGAAATATTATGCACAAACCTGACTCTTGGGACGATTTGCCAAATGGGCCGTGGAAATTAGTGGGTACAATATTGAGTATCGACCTCGGACGTCCATCAAGTCTCAAATTTTGGTAGACTTTGTGGCCGACTTTACGCTGGCCCTAATACCCGAGGTCGAACGAGAGTTGTTGGTAAACTCGGGGACGTCCTCAAGAATATGGAACCTCTTTACGGACGGTGCCTCGAACGCGAAAGGGACCGGACTCGGCATAGTATTGAAGCCACCAACAAGCAATGTAATTAGACAATCTATTAGGACTATAAAGTTGACTAACAATGAGGCCGAATATGAGGCCATGATTGCAGGTCTCGAACTAGCCAAAAGCTTGGGGGCGGAGGTGATCGAAGCTAAGTGCAACTCCCTCCTCATGGTAAACCAAGTTAATGGAACATTCGAGGTTAGAGAAGAACGAATGCAAAGATACCTGGATAAGTTGCAGGTAGCATTACATCGGTTTAAGGAGTTGACATTACAACGCGTACCCCGGGACCAAAATAGTGAGGCTGATGCCCTTGCTAACTTAGGGTCATCGGTCGAAGACAATGAGCTTAATTCGGGGGCAGTAATGCAACTCATGAGATCGGTGGTGGAAAAAGGTCATGCTGAGATAAACTCCACAAGCCTGACTTGGGATTGGATAAACAAATACGTAAAATATCTGAAGAATGGAAAACTGCCCTCGAATCCAAGAATCGAGGGTCATGCGTACAAAGGCATCCCGATTTTGTTTGTCCAAGGATGGAACCTTGTTCAGGAGAATGTTCGATGGCCCACTAGCAATATGTCTAGGACTAGGAGATACCGAGTACGTTCTGAGGGAAATTGACGAGGGCACCTATGAAAATTATTCGGGTGCCGAATCACTGGTTCGAAAGGTAATCAGAGCAGGCTATTATTGGATAAATATGGAAAATGATGCGAAGGAATTTGTACGAAATTGTGATAGGTGCCAACGACATGCTCCGAAAATACACCAACCCGGGGAGTTGCTGTATTCGGTTTTATCGCCATGGCCATTCATGAAGTGGGGAATGGACATCGTCGGCCCCCTTCCATGGGCACCCGGTAAGGCCCAATTTATTTTGTTTATGACTGACTATTTTTCTAAGTGGTTAGAAGCTCAGGCATACGAGAAGGTCAGGGAAAAAGAGGCCATTGATTTCATTTTGGACCACATCATATGTTGGTTCGGAATGCCGGCCGAGATCGTGTGCGACAGTGGAAAGCAGCTAATCGGTAGCAAAGTAACCAAATTTCTTGAAGACCACAAGATCAAAAGGATCGTATCAACGCCTTACCACCCTAGCGGGAACGGACAAGCCGAATCGACCAACAAAACCATACTACAGAACCTTAAAAAGAGGTTGACCGATGCCAAGGGGAAATGGAAGGAAATTCTCCCCGAAGTCCTATGGGCATATCGTATGACCTCGAAATCTAGTACTGGGTCCACTATGTTCTTATTGGTTTACGTTGCCGAAACTTTAATACCGGTCGAAGTCGGAGAACCAAGTATCAGATTCTGACATGCAAATTTGGAATCATATGACGAGGCCATGAATACAAGCTTGGAGTTGTTGGATGAAAGGCGCATAACCGCCCTTGTTCGGTTGGCTGCCCAAAAGCAACGGATTGATGTGAAACATGACTTATACCCACAAGATCTAAAAACTATCACAAATACCCAACAGTACCATTATCAATAACATTCATTATATTATCGCAAACCATAGTCCTCAACATAAATAAATTTAGTCAAAAATTATTATTTTTATAATGAACTACATGATACACTATCAGATGACTGAGAAGATGAAGCAACATTGTTACAAAATAATAAATGGTGGGTTCCTTTATAAAGTACAAAAGATTAAGGCAATTTTTTTAAAATGTAATAGTGATATTTTGGCCCAAATCCTGCTAGGATTTAGGATTTGGGATTTTGCCAACATGTAATCAAAATCTATGGTCAAATGTGTGTTTGCCAAATAAAATTCAAATTTATTTTGACAAAATCTATGGCCAAAATAAAACCCATATCATTACTTCCTAATGGCAAAAACGTAAACTTGTAGAACTAAATTTGACTTTTGTAAACGAAAAAGTATAATTCAAGAATTTCTAATTTATAAATTTGTAAGGGAGACCTCTAATACAAAGGAAAACTTTAGCAAATAAATTAAAATGGTTTTTGGTATATTAACATCTCTATAATTTTCAACTTTTTCGGTTCTAAATAACGTTGCCGACTTGGAACATTTCAAGGGCTTTGTAAGTTTATTCTCAAGTATTAGAACATAATTATGTGACTGAAAAAAGACGATTTTGTGAGTTGACAGATCCATTAAAATTGAAAAAAAAAACCTGAATATTTTGGTCGTGTATATATCATTCTTGATATTAAGTGCTTTGGTCTTAGCTATTTTCTAAGTCTGAAGTTGGAAATTTTGCCTTTTGGTTGTAATGAGTATAGGATTTGAAAGACGACTACATTTATTCAGTAAAGTTAGCCCACATTTTAACCAACATATCTACCAAATTTGAACCCCAAGTCAGCCACTAAATTCATGGGAAATCTTCTAAAGCTATTTTATCTTGCCAATTGGCAGTTGCCAGGGTATTCTTTTAACAACATTTCAACTTTGGTGTTTTGGTATAATTTTTTGAATAAGTAATCATGACAAAAATTCCAAATTGGATTAAGCATAGACAGAATATGAACTTTAAATTTAGAGCATCTCGTTTAGCACGTGAATTCTTTGGCCCGCGTCCTTTTTTTAAAGGAATTTTTATACACTATTTGGAATTTTATTACGAAAAATGTCCATGTTTTGGTATTTACTCGACCTAAATACATTTTAATTACAAAATATATACAATCCACCTTAAAAGGCCCTCAATCCATTATTTGTACCTTCAATTAAGGAATTTAGTTACACCATTTTCATTTTTTCTCTCCTCTCTTCTCTCTTCTCTCCAGATTGAACTTATATTAAGGGACGTAGAGAATCTAATCCCTCGTGTCACCACTGGGTACTTAGATAGCGACGCCCAATTAGATCATTGTGCATCTACCAATAAATTTAGCCAATTTCCATTCCCTTGCCCATCTCTAGTTCTTTGCTTCTGTCTTGTGTCGTTATTAGTATTAATAATAATTTTTAAGGACTTTGCACAACGGTATGGAACTCCATGGTATTTAATGTAATTATTATAAACAGACTCGATGGGGTAATAACTTGTCAAAAAGAAAATATTAAACTGCAAAATTCATTTCCATTTCTACTGATGCAGGATAATTCAACGTAAAATTCTAAATTGGCTTATTGTTACGTTAGATATTTTAAACACGATGAGCTACTGTTTTCTAGCTTTAGCACAATGAATGACTGCTCAGTTGCTTCCTTTTTAGTTCTTTTTCGTTTCCATTCACTTTAAATGAGTTGACTTCCTTTGGTTAAGAGTCCAATTTAAATACAATTTTTATACAAAATATCTTTTGTATATTTTATATCTGATTTATACATAGTAAAAATAAATTTCATACAACTAATTATATATTATACAACTTATCTATAACTTTCATACATTATTTTTACCCACTTATATACAACTACAATATTATACGACTTAAATATAATTTTTATATAATTTTTATACAATATGTCTTTTGTATATTTTGTATCTGATTTATACTTAGTAAAAATAAATTTCATACAACTAATTATATATTATACAACTTATCTATAACTTTCATACATTATTTCTACCCAATTATATACAACTACAATATCATACAACTTAAATAATATTTTTATACAATATTTTTCAAATTTCATACAATATTTAAATAAAAAAAATATATAAACAACATAATACAATTTTTCTACAACTTTACTATAATTTCTACAGTATAATGTATGTCATGTCTTCTGAAGAATATATAAACAACTTTCATACAATATTTAAATAAAAAAAATATATAAACAACATAATACAATTTTTCTACAATTTTGCTACAACTTTACTACAATTTCTGCAGTATAATGTATGTCATGTCTTCTGAAGAAATGGTACTACAACTTTACTACAATTTCTTCTTCTTCTTCTTCGACGAGTTTCAATCTGAAATTCAGCCAAAATCAAGTCTAATCTTCACCAAAACACCCTCAAAATTGTGATATAAACTCCAAACAATATTCCCAATTGTTTGTTGCAACACCCAATCCAAGAAAATAATAGTTTTTGAAAACCCAAATTCGAATTCAAAGCTTCAAAGCTTTTTAATGGCTGTCAATTGGAATTGTTGCTCTCTTTTCCTTTGCTTTACATTACTGGAATGAGGGATTGAGAGATAGAGAGAGACGTAGAGATAATTCTCAATTGTTTGCAACAACACCCAATTCAAACAGATAATATTTTTTGAAAACCCAAATTCAAATTCAAAGCTTCAAAGCTTTTTAGTTGCTGTCAATGGTGGAATTGTTGCTCTCTTTTCCTTTGCTCTACATTATTTGAATTAGGGATTGAGAGATAGAGAGAGACGTAGAGAGAGAGAGAGAGAGAGAGAGAGAGAGAGAGAGAGAGAGAGAGAGCATGGGGGAGAGAGAATAAGTATGGGAAATAATTGATTCATAATATAAGAGGATACTCATTTAATTCCTAAAGCGCATATAATTGGTAAATAAATTTATATGTAGGAGGTAATTAAATTAAAACTTGAGTAGGGAGGGTAATAAAGTTTCCAATAGTGTATAGGTATGTAAAAATCTTTTTTTTAAATTAGGACTTCAATAATGAACAACTACTACTCACAAAATTTATATATTTTGTGGAATTGTTCAATTTTAAGTGTGTATGGCATGTTGGGTTTTAAACATTAATATGGCTTAAAAGAAGGCGAATGGGAAATGGAGGAAAATAAAAATTATAAGTAAAATTGTAAGTCCCCCCCCCCCCCCCAATGAAGGAACATTGTCCCATATTTGGAAGAGGAAGAGGTTTGTAATGGGTATATAAGCAATTGCTCTTCTTCTAGCTCTTAAAGACTTGAGAAGAAGGCAAGCTTCGCGCCGTCATCGTCGTCGCTCGCTCGGCTCCGGCTTCGGCTTCGAATTTGGATTTGGATTTGGATTTGGTCAAACGATTGATTGATTAATTTTTTGGACCAAATTTGTTTGTTAATAGTTGTGAGCACGTGATTTTTGTCCTATATGAATTATTCCCAGAAATTCAAACAAAATGATTTCTTTCATTATTTTTTTGCAATTTTATGAATTTTTGTGACATTTCATGTTAATTGTTTGCATTTTGTTTGTGCATTTTAATTAATGAAAAATACAAAAAAAATACTTGGCATGTGCACTTAGGATTTAACTTTACATTATAGGATTAATTAGAAAGTTAATTATTTTATAAAATGGAAAAGTCACAAAATATAATATAATTTGCACCTTTAACTGTAGTCTTGATTCTTGAGTAGCTTTTGTTTTAGTTTGTTTTTTTAGGTTTGATTATTTTAGGATAATTGGCTGTTAGGAATTGATTAGAATTTTAGTTTAATTTTGGAAATAAAAAGAAAAACAACAAAAAAAGGCAAAGAGAATATCAATTTTGGGCCCAGATTAATTCTTCCACCCCCCCAGCCCAATTCCATTCAAATCCGCCCCAAATTACCCCTACAGTCCAGCCCAAATCACCCCAGCCTGGTCCGGTCCCCCTTACCACCCAAAACGACCCCGTTTGGCCTTAATCAATCCTGGCCGTCGAGGTTTTATGATCTGACGGCCAGGAAGCTATGGTCACTTATTATATATATGTCCAAACACTACCCCCCCTTTAGTCCGTCTCTCTCTAACCCCACCCACCTCAGAGACATTCCTTGTCGGTTCCGCCTAAAACCGCCGCCGGAAATCGCCCACGGCGGCGGTGGTCATCCAAACTCTTCCAAACTCACACCCCCACGCTATCTCGGCCCCTCCATTCCAAATCCAACCCCGTCTTGCTTCAAATCCCAGTCGAAACCCCCAAATCCTTGAAACCCTAGGCGCCGTCACCACCGTGCACGGCGGCACCACCACCAAATGACAGGGGAATCTTACACCACACACTCTCATCATGTCCCTCACCTCAAATCGTTGGTTATTTTCTTCCGACACGTCTTGTATGGCATCGAATTTCAAATCCAAGAAGCGGCAGGACCCTAGGCGCTTATGTTGTTCGATTGGATTCGAGTCACGAAACAATGTTTCGTTCGTTCTTTGAGAAGAACAAATGCTTAACATTGTTCCGAGGCTATAATCGAGTTTTCAATCTCCGTTCCAACCTTGCGTGGGTGAGTTTCTCCTACTTCGTTAACTAGCTTAAACAAAACTGTTCTTCGTTTCTATTCTTGTTGCTTCTGATTTTCTATTTGTTTCTCTGTTGTTTTTCTTTCTTGGTAGTAATTAAGTATTTTAGGTCTAATAATTAGTTTAAACTTTTATTTGATTCTTCCTTTGTTAGTCAATAGTAATTTGTTAATTNAAAAAACCGTGGAAGACCCTTTACTTTACCAAAATACCCGGACCAAAAAAACCGAGGATCTCCCGGCCAAAAACCGTGGAGCCTTTTCTTTCCAAATCCCGGCCAAAAAATCGAGGATCTCCCGGCCAAAAAACCGTGGAGCCTTTTCTTTCCAAATCCCGGCCAAAAAACCGAGGATCTCCCGGCCAATAA
Organism: Nicotiana attenuata; assembly: GCF_001879085.1. NCBI lineage: Eukaryota > Viridiplantae > Streptophyta > Magnoliopsida > Solanales > Solanaceae > Nicotiana > Nicotiana attenuata. The sequence continues at coordinate 17,691 of NW_017675545.1, read as the reverse complement.
ACCGTGGAGCTTTTTCTTTCCAAATCCCGGCCAAAAAAATCGTGGAGCCTTTTCTTTCCAAATCCCGGCCAAAAAACCCGAGGATCTCCCAGCCAAAAAACCGTGGAGCCTTTTCTTTCCAAATCCCGGCCAAAAAACCGAGGATCTCCCGGCCAAAAAACCGTGGAGCCTTTTCTTTCCAAATCCCGGCCCGAAAACCGAGGATCTCCCGGCCAAAAAACCGCGGAGCCTTTTCTTTCCAAATCCCCGCCAAAAAACCGTGGAGCTTTTTCTTTCCAAATCCCAGCCAAAAAAAAAAAATAACCGAGGATCTCCCGGCCAAAAAACCGTGGAGCTTTTTCTTTCCAAATCCCGGCCAAAACCGAGGATCTCTCTACACATTCCTGATTGGATTGCTTAGTTATGTGTCACAGCTAACTCACGAAATTTTCCTAGTGAAAACTGGAGCAGAAAATTTCGTTCGTTTGTTTGTTTTGGTATCCTAAGCAGGTCAACCTCAAGACACAAGGTGTGAGATGACCAATGGAATAAATCTCAATCCAGAATCAAGAAAAGAAGAAAAGAACAAAAAGAAATGAATTCAAATGTGAAGCAAGCAAGGGTGCGGATTGCTCAAAATCTGATTGAAGTCACAAGCTCCGCTGATCCTGTTTTGACCCAATGCTGCATGAAGAAGTGAACACTTACAACTTGCGAGTATCAAGATTCAGATCGAAGTCCACAGCAAAATCAGCTAAGACTCAAGATCAAATTTCGACAGGATTATAGATAGGAATCTTGTAACTCATAGTTGATAGGCATAGCTAGCTTAGCTTTGATTTTTCTTTTTGGTGTAATAAGGAGGTCAACAAGTAGTAGCAGCAGCAACAGCAGTGAAATCACAGCTCCTGGTAGTCCCAGCTACCAAACTTTCCCGAACTACACTGACCTGATTCCTTTTTAGCCAAGGATATGTAGGCAACCTTTGAAGCAGGGTTCGGTCAGACGGTTTCAAAAATGCTTCACACGGAGTATTCAAACGGGCAAAAATCGCTCGTATCCGCTCACTTATCTTTGCACGAAAACTCTTCGTGTTTCCGAGCAAAGAGGGGCAGCTGTGAGCACGTGATTTTTGTCCTATATGAATTATTCCCAGAAATTCAAACAAAATGATTTCTTTTCTTATTTTTTGCAATTTTATGGATTTTTGTGACATTTCATGTTAATTGTTTGCATTTTGTTTGTGCATTTTAATTAATGAAAAATACAAAAAAAATACTTGGCATGTGCACTTAGGATTTAACTTTGCATTATAGGATTAATTAGAAAGTTAATTATTTTATAAAATGGAAAAATCACAAAATATAATATAATTTGCACCTTTAACTGTAGTCTTGATTCTTGAGTAGCTTTTGTTTTAGTTTGTTTTTTTAGGTTTGATTATTTTAGGATAATTAGCTGTTAGGAATTGATTAGAATTTTAGTTTAATTTTGGAAATAAAAAGAAAAACAACAAAAAAAGGCAAAGAGAATATCAGTTTTGGGCCCAGATTAATTCTTCCACCCCCCCAGCCCAATTCCATTCAAATCCGCCCCAAATTACCCCTACAGTCCAGCCCAAATCACCCCAGCCTGGTCCGGTCCCCCTTACCACCCAAAACGACCCCGTTTGGCCTTAATCAATCCTGGCCGTCGAGGTTTTATGATCTGACGGCCAGGAAGCTATGGTCACTTAATATATATATGTCCAAACACTACCCCACCCCCCCTTTAGTCCGTCTCTCTCTAACCCCACCCACCTCAGAGACATTCCTTGCCGGTTCCGCCTAAAACCGCCGCCGGAAATCGCCCCACGGCGGCGGTGGTCATCCAAACTCTTCCAAACTCACACCCCCACGCTATCTCGGCCCCTCCATTCCAAATCCAACCCCGTCTTCCTTCAAATCCCAGTCAAAACCCCCAAATCCTTGAAACCCTAGGCGCCGTCACCACCGTGCACGGCGGCGCCACCACCAAATGACACCAATCTTACACCACACACTCTCCTCATGTCCCTCACCTCAAATCCTTGGTTATTTTCTTCCGACTCGTCTTGTATGGCATCGAATTTCAAATCCAAGAAGCGGCAGGACCCTAGGCGCTTATGTTGTTCGATTGGATTCGAGTCACGAAACAATGTTTCGTTCGTTCTTTGAGAAGAACAAATGCTTAACATTGTTCCGAGGCTCGAATCGAGTTGTCAATCTCCGTTCCAACCTTGCGTGGGTGAGTTTCTCCTACTTCGTTAACTAGCTTAAACAAAACTGTTCTTCGTTTCTATTCTTGTTGCTTCTGATTTTCTTTTTGTTTCTCTGTTGTTTTTCTTTCTTGGCAGTAATTAAGTATTTTAGGTCTAACAATTAGTTTAAACTTTTATTTGATTCTTCCTTTGTTAGTCAATAGTAATTTGTTAATTTCGCTGTATTTGAGTCTTTATCACTCGAGCATGTTCAGTGTTATAGGGTTTAGTTTAAGCTTTGTTAATTTGAATAAATTTCTTCACGCTAATTGACGTTGTTCTAATTCTCATGTGTGATTTAATTCTACCTAGTTTGATNTATAATCCAAATTCTTTAGATCTTAGTTCTTTCAAAAAATACAAAAACAAAAGCAATAAAAAATCAAAAATTACTGTTGCATTAGTTTCCCTTAGGTCAATTTCGAACTCTAGTTGTTGATTTTCATCTCCTAGCTCAGTTTCTAGTCGCTGAAGTTTCAGAGGGTTTTCTGGATTCAATTTCAAGTTATTTGAGGTTATTCAAGCTGTTTGGTTTGGTTTACTGGTCTATTTGGCAATAAAACACCTCCTGGTTTTAATTTGACATTATTTCTGGGTCACGAGCTGCTGATTATTGTCACTACTGTTACTGATTCTTCCTCTTTCATTTCTGTAAATTCCAGGTACATTTCCTGACTTCGATGCAATGTGAATATCAAGTTGAAAGATGAAATGAAACTTGCTGCGTGATTTTGTTGTAAATTTTGTGGTTATTTCAAATAGTTTTCCTTGATTTGTTTAATGTCCTTATTATGAATAGATTTGGACTGTTAGGACTGCTAATGGATTGTTGATGGATTATTTAAATTATTTGAACTGTTCAGGACTGTTTTTGAACTCCAGCATGTGTTTGAATAGAATCAATTTAGTTGAAGTTGGTTGTTTAAGTCTCCGTGTGTCTATTTAAATGGCAGAAATAATATGAGCCTGTTGATTCTACTTTGATCAGATGGCAGGTATAATAGAAGTGTATGAATGTATCCTGCTGATAATACACATATTAGACTTCATGTGAATTAGATTTGGCAGCATTTGAACTTGTTTTATAGCTTGAAAAGGAAAGGATTGGTCATATCATTTAGTTCATTGTATATATTAAAAGTGAAGCTTACAGGATTTCTTTGATGTCTTTGCAAACCGTAAAACAGCAAGATACTTTACATATTGTGCTGTATGTCAGTTTGGGTGATTCACGACTCAATTTGTTAGCCATGACTAAAATGAACACTAATGAGTTTCAGCATTTATTCACAGTATCTGGACCATTGTTGAATTCGTTTAAGGCGTGGAATTGTGAAGTCAAATGACCATTAGATTCCGGATTAATAACTAGCCAATGACCAATCCTACATTGGTTTGAACATTTGCATAATAGTATTTGAATGAAATGAGTGGTACACTGTTTGTTTTTACAGAATAATGACAGGCCTAGAAATTAATTTCAAAAGGATAGCGGGCCTGTTTAAACAATAATCGGAAGCCCAAGGCTGGGCAGGCTCCCTGGGTCAATTTTGTAGCCCCAAAACGCTGAAGGCCCGAAGGGATACTAAGGTTTTGGGTTTAATTATACAAAACAATTTTAAGCCTTCCAAATTAGGTAGCGGATTTAAATTAAGAGGTTTTCCTCTTGTTTAAAGTTCGTGCTTGAATTTGAGGCCCAAATTGTGTGATACTAATTAATTAGGGCCCTTTAGAGACAAAGATAATAAAAATCATAGTTGCATTAGGTTGGCCTTTAATAAAAAATGAGACGAGCCTCGCCAAACAAAACCCATAAAATTGCGGGGCCCTCATTAAATGCTTTATTAAAATTCTTAGAATTCGGGACGTGCCATTTAGCGAATCTCATGGCCTCCCGCAAAGTTAATAATACGCTAGCTGCTTTAGGCCCGACATTTAATCGCGGGTGCATTTATGTGACGTGGTTCGAGACGCGTTTTCACGACGTTGCAATTCTCTTTTAAAAGAATAATAAAAGTGGTTTAAAGTTAAAAAGCACATAAATAAAAATATGTATTAAAATAAGATTTTTAGCCAATTATAATAATTTAAGCGACCGTGCTAGAACCACGGGATCCGGGGGTGCCTAACACCTTCCCTCGGGTCAACAGAATTCCTTATTCAGAATTTCTGGTTCGCAGACTCCAACTGGGAAGTCGAAATTTTCCTCGATTTGGGATTCAAGTTAAACTGGTGACTTGGGACACCAAAAGCCCGTCCTATCCCAAGTGGCGACTCTATAAAATAAATAAATAATCCCATTTCGAATAATGTCACTTTAAATGGAAAAACTCCCTTATATACTATCCTTCGGGGTGGTGTGTAAAAAAGGAGGTGTGACAATAGTAAATACTAATAGAAAATGTTTTCAATATCCATTTTAATAACAAAAAATTAATATTAAATCAATAAATATTAATATTAAAATCCAACCGTTTTCATTTTTTCGTTTTTTGTTTCGGTAACAGAAAATTAACTACCCGATTCAATTTTCCTGCTTTATTTTCCCTCTTTATTGTTGAGTAAATAGCCATTTATGTTATGACATTTATGTTGTGGCCGTTTTGCATAAACAGCCATTCTGAAGAGTTGCACCTCTTCAGATTTCAGCCCAACATTGGCACCGACATATATGATATATAACCGGATCTTTTTTGTGCAGTGCCGGGACATATATTCTTTTGGAACGATTCCAATTATTTTTTTTATTTAATTGTATTCTTTTTATTCAAGAAGTTGGCTATAAATACAAGTCCATTCTCTCAGAATTTTAATACGATTTTATGAGTTTCTCCTCCTTCTTCTGCATTGTTTTAACTTCAAAGAAAGCAACAGTAAGTGTGATTTGCTACCGAACTTTGTTTTTGCTGAAACACTAGGGTTTGAAGTACCACTACACCAGTGTGTAATTCGTTCTATCCTGGGAGGAAATAATCCATAACCTTGGGTACTAGGAGGGGATTAAATCTTAAGAAAACACTGTGAATTCAGTGGGCTCGGATTAACTTTTGTTTCTTTACATTTTCTGTTTATATGTTATTCTGTTTTTCCAGAATTAGTTTACAAATACAAATTACTAACAAGCTTAAGGAATTTAATTTGTATTCTGTATTTGTGTTATATTAACTGTTTTTGGAGTTTAAAACCTTTGTGGTTTTTTGCACCGTTGGAGATTAAAATCTACACCATTTTAACGTTTGTTTGTGTCATTCTTTTACAGAAATGACCAATGATAACGGAAACCAGGTTGTTCCAATGGTGACTGCCAATACATCAACAAGCTGAACACCGGTGGAGAAACCCGAAAAAATTTTCGGGTTAGATTTCAAGCGATGGCAACAGAAGATGTTCTTCTACTTGACTACGTTAAGTCTGCAGAAGTTCATCAAGGAAGATGTTCATGTTCTGCCCGATGAAACTCCATAGAATGAACACTTTCTCGTGATTGAGGCGTGGAAGCATTCTGATTTTCTGTGCAAGAATTATGTTCTTAGCGGACTGGATGACGATTTGTATAATGTCTACAGTGGTGTGGAGATGTCAAAAGAATTGTGGACAGCGCTTAAAAAGAAATACAAAACTGAAGATGTCGGGTTGAAGAAATTCGTTGCCGCCATGTTTTTGGACTACAAAATGGTGGATACCTAAGTCTAGGAATTGCAAGTGATTATTCACGATCTCCTTGCTGAATGTATAAATCAAATTAATACTGATGTTGAAAGTTGTAATCTTAGTATTTTTACTAATAGAATTTTCATTGAAGGTCTTGTCATCAATGAAACATTCCAAGTAGCAGCGATGATTGAGAAGTTGCCTCCTTTGTAGAAGTACTTCAAAAACTACTTGAAACACAAACGCAAGGAGATGTCCCTTGAAGATCTCATTGTTCGGTTGAGAATCGAAGAGGAAAATAAAGCTGCTGAAAATAATAATGGGAGCAAACATTGTTGAGGATACTTCTCAAAATAAGAGAAAGAGGAAGCAGGCTTCTGGACCGAAAAGCAACCCAAGCAAGAAGCGGTTCAACAGAAATTGCTACAACTGTGGGAAAGCTAGGCATAAATCTACGGAGTGCCGTGCTCCGGAAAAAGACAAGAAGAAGGGTCAAGCAAACATGGTTGAAAAGCATGAAGATGTTGATGACTTGCGTGCCATGCTTTCTGAATGCAACCTAGTGGGAAATCCTAAGGAGTGGTGGATTGATTCTGGAGCCACTCGCCATGTTTGTGCTGTTAGGGAAGCCTTTGCAACATATGCTCCTGTTGGACCCGAAGAGACTCTTTCTACGGGAAATGCTGCCACCAAGATTGAAGGATGTGGGAAGATCTTTCTGAAGATGACTTCTGGCAAGGTGGTGACTTTGAACAACGTCCTTCATGTTCCCGAGATTAGGAAGAATTTAATCTCTGCTGGACTTCTTGTTAAGAATGATTTTAAGTGTGTTTTTGTTGCTGATAAGGTTGCAATAAGTAATAACGAAATGTTTGTAGGAAAAGGTTACCTCACTGAGGGCCTTTTCAAGCTGAATGTAATGGTTGTTGAGAATAATAATAAAATTTCAGCTTCGTCTTACTTACTTGAGTCAAATGAATTATAGCATATACGTTTGGGTCATGTCAATTATAAAACCTTGCGGAAAATGATTAACTTGGAAGTATTGCCTAAATTTGAACGCGACAAATTAAAATGTCAAATATGTGTGGAATCTAAGTATGTTAATCATCCTTATAAGTTAGTTGAAAAGAATTCATATCCTTTAGACTTAATTCACACAGATATTTGCGATATGAAGTCAATACCATCTCGCGGTGGAAAGAAGTATTTCATAACTTTTATTGACGATAGTACTCGATATTGTTATGTTTACTTACTTAATAGTAAATATGAAGCAATAGACGCATTAAAGCAATACAAAAATGAAGTTAAAGCGCAACTTAACAAGAAAATCAAAATGATAAGAAGTGATAGGGGTGGTGAATATGAATCTCCTTTTGAACCAATATGTTTAGAATATGTAATTATTCATCAAACAACGGCCCCTTAAACGCCCTAATCTAATGGGATTGCAGAAAGAAAGAATCGTTCATTAAAGGAAATTATGAACACATTATTGATAAGTTCTGGTTTGCCACAGAACTTGTGGGGGGAAGCCATTCTTACGGCTAGCCGAATACTAAATCGAGTACCCCATAGCAAAACACAATCCATTCCATATGAAAAATGGAAAGAAAGGAAGCCCAACTTGAATTATTTTAAAGTGTGGGGGTGTTTGGCAAAAGTGCAAGTTCCTAAATCCAAAAGGGTGAAACTAGGACCAAAAACAGTTGATTGTGTTTTCATAGGATATGCGACCAATAGTAAAGCATATCGATTTCTGGTTCATAAATCAGAAAATCCCGACATTCATAATAATATGGTTATAAAATCAAATAATGTTGAGTTCTTTGAAAATATATATCCGTATAAAAAGGAATGTGAGTCTATTGGTGAAGGATCTAAACGACCCCGGGAAGAAACAAAAGGAAGTACATTAAATCAGGAGGATCCAAGACGTAGTAAACGTCAAAGAACGTCTATTTCATTTGGACCAGATTTTGTGACTTTCTTGTTGGAAAATGAGCCTCGAACATTTATAGAATCTATGTCTTCTTCAGAATCATTATTTTGGAAAGAGGCAGTCAATAGTGAAATAGAACCCATATTGAACAACCATATATGGGAATTGGTTGATCTTCCTCCTGGAAATAAATCTTTGGGTTCTAAATGGATTTTTAAGAGAAAAATGAAAGATGATGGCATTATTGATAAATTTAAGGCAAGACTTGTAGTCAAAAGGTATAGACAACGAGAAGGTCTTGACTACTTTGGTACATACTCTCCAGTTATAAGAATTACGTCCATACGGATGTTAGTAGCATTAGTTGCAGTGTATGGTCTTTGTGAGCACGTGATTTTGCCCTAAGCAATAATTCCCAAAATTTCAAATAAAACAATTTCTTTAGTATTTCGTAATTTTTCGTGAAGTTTGCGTTATTTTCTGTTAATTGTTTGCATTTATTTGTGCATTTTAATTCACATGAAAATATAAAAAAATACAAACACTTGGCATTTACATTTAGAATTTAATTTCACATTTTTAGGATTAATTAGTAGTTGAGTTATTTTTAGGAAGAGGAAAATAACAAAAATAGTCCAGTTTTGCATTTTTAATTGTTGAATTGCCCTGAACTAGTTTTTTAAACATCTTTAGGAAATTGTTTAACTTTTAAATATACTAGGTCTTTATTTTTGCATTTTTATTAAGTCAGAAAATAAAAAAAAATATAAACAAATGAAAACAAAAACAAAACAAGAATAAAAAGAAAGAAATAAAGAAGCATAGGGCTGGCCAACATTGGGCCATTTTTGTTCAGGCACTCAAGCCCAAACCCCAAACCCCTTCCAAGCCAATCCTAGCCCAAACGCCCAAGATGAAATCCCAAAAATCCGGCCAAAATTAAGCCCAGTCATAGCCAACCCGGTCCAGCCTCCACACCCTACCAAAACGACCCCGTTTTCCCCAATTTAATCACAACCCTCGATTCTTTTGATCCAACGGACGAGAACTGCCTAGGTTTTGTGATATAAATATGTCCTAACACTACCCTACCCCCCTCAGACCCCTCACCCTCCCGTCTCTCTCACCTGTTCATCAGAGACCCCTAACCTCGCCGTCCTCCGCCGCTTGCCGCCGGCCGGAAATCGCCTCCGCCGGCGGCGATCATCCAAACCACCTGAAAATTACACCACCTCTTCATCTCATCTTCCTCGTCACGAATCTAGCCTTATTTCTCCTTGAATCCCACCCCAAAGCTTCGAATATTAGATCGAAGTTTTCCGGCCATGACACAACTCCGTCCAAACCACCCCAAATTAACACCACAGAACCGTCCGAACCTCCTCTACCCAACCCCCATAGCCACTTGTCTCGAATCTGCACGGAACATCACAAACTCTGAATCCCAAATTCCGGCAGAACCCTAACTCAGAAATCTTGGGCATTTTGGACCGTAATTTCCCTAATCACGTGTTTTCTTTTGAAAACACACGATTAGGGATGTTACGTGTCAAGAATCCCGGAGGATTCAAACAACAATAGCTGGTCAGAGTTCGCCCCAGAGTCAGTCGAATGCTCAAAATTAGTAAGTTTTGTTCGATTCTGTTTTCGATTCTGTCCAGTATGCTCTTGTTTAATTTTGTTTGGTTGATTTAATCCTGTTTTGTTAATTTTAGGTTTTAGTTTAATTTTTTTCGTTTTGAATCCGTCTTGCTAAATGTTTGGTTTCAGTTTATGGTTCATTGTTATAATTCTTAATTCTTTATTAGCCGTCTTAGTCAATTCTGTTTAGGCTTTGTTGATTTTAATTTTTGTTCTAATGTTTGATTTGAGTTAGTCTAGTCAGTTTAGTCTCGTTTAATCAGTAGTTATCATTAGTAATGCCTTAATTCAGTGTTTAGCATTAATTAACATTGTTAGGTTTTAGTTTAGGATGGTCTGGTTTAGCTCAGTAATTCCAAGAGGGTTCAAAGGGTAGTTTAGGCATGGAAAAGGGTAGTTTCATTAAGATTGGTAATTTTAGAACCAAGGTAAGGATAGAATAGGAATTGTAATAGGTATAGAACCTTCTAGGATGGACTTTAGTATAGATTTCAATAAAATAGGTGTAGTTACTTGTGTAACAAGTCAGAAAATAAAGGGTAAAAATAGAATTAAAATAGGGACTAATGGGTAAAGGGAAAATCTGAAGTTGGACCCTAAGTTCATCTATAAATAGGCATTCATTTGCCTTGATTCACAAGTTTTGGAGGCCGAAATTCCCCCCCCCCCCAAAAGTACTCTTCAGTTCCCAGATTTGAAAGTAGAAATTCAAACCTTCAAAATCCAAAAACAATAGAAATCTAATAGAAAAATCCAAAAAAATTACTGTTACATTAGTGTTACTTAGGTCATTTTCAGATTTGATCATTAAATTCAATTCTCTAGCTCGTATAGGATGAAAGATACTTGAATTTCCTTGGGTTTTGTTCAATATTTGAGGATTGAAGACAGTTTGAGTCATCTAGGCAGTGGATTTGGGAGATTCGAGTCAACTGTGAGCTTAGTTTGAGTGTTTGCTTTCCTGTGTTCATTTCTGGGTATTTGGATGCTGTTTTGGGGTTGATTCATCAGTTTCATTTGGTTTAAAATATTTCTGGTATTGCTGAGTCACTTCTGGGCTGAAAAATTGGCTGTGTTGATTGCTGTGTTACTGTTGGATTACCTTTGCGGATTCTCTGAGCTCTGCTGATCCTCTCTTCTTCTTCCCCCATTCTGTTCACCAGGTACACACACTTGGACTCCAAAATTGATGTAGTATCGAGATTGGGCATGAAACGAAAAATATTCAGCTGATTGTTTGCTAGACGATGCATTTGTAATTAAGTAGATATTAATGATATGTACTGCATAATGAAGTCTGCTTAAATCTATGTTTAAATGAAACTCGGACTGTGTAATTTGTACCTAACGGGACTGTTTTGAACTGATTGTGGCGATCAGCTGTAGAATTAGTATAGTTTGGTACTGGTTTCAATTTAGCACTCTGTTAAACATAGAAAATCAGAATAGGTTTGAATTCATAATTGATTGAGAGATCAGCCCGTTTCAATCTCCATTTCAAAGCTAAAGTGTGCTTTTCAAACAGTTTTTGTATTACAGTAGTTAATATCAGTATACTAGTTTAGATGTCGTTTCCTTAAGCTCATTATTTCAACATAGAAAAAAAAATAATTGCATGTCAGTGGTTAATATTAGTAGTTTTACTTAAATTAAATCATGCATCATCAACTGGACTGATTTGAATTAATTAACCCGTTTGTGAGAGTTCTTAGAGTTGTATAATAGCCTATTCCCAGGACATTTGGGCCTCAAGAGGTCTGATGCGAGGGCCCAAGTCCATACTAAGTCCCCTCACGTTTGGACTTGGGCCTAGGCCTGACTGGCAGCTTGTTAGCAGAGCATGGGTATAGTACTCCTTCGTTGGGCTCACCTCAGAGCCCAATGGGTGGCCTCGACACAGAATTACCATTCGATTTATTTCTGTTCAATAACAAACTTTAGGACTTTTCTTGTGCTGTTAGAGACGAATGAAAATATAGTTGCTTTAGGATTGCCCTTCAATGAATAAAATTACGCGGGCCTCGCCAAATTGCAGGGGCTTCGATAACGGTTTGTAAAAACTTAGATTTCGGGATAGGCCGCTTAGCGAATTTCACGGCCCTCCCCAAAGGCAATAACGCGTTAGCCCCATTAAGCGCGTATTTTAATAAAGTTACCTCCCTAAACTCGGGTGCACATTTATGTGACTCAAATCCAAATCTCAACGAAGTCGAAATGTGTTAACAATCACGGGTGCACTGGTGCGACGTGGTTCGAGACGCATTTTCACGACGTTGCAATTCTTGTTAAAAGACATAAAATAAAAGCGGTTAAAATAAAAGGCACATAGGTTAGAATATGTTTTAAAATCAGATAAAAGCAAATACAACAGTTGAGCGACCGTGCTAGAACCACGGAATCCGGGAATGCCTAACACCTTCTCCCGGGTTAACAGAATTCCTTATCCGGATTTCTGGTTCGCGGACTGTTAACAGAGTCAATAATTTCCTCGGTTCGGGATTCAACCGGTGACTTGGGACACCATTAATCTCCCAAGTGGCGACTCTGAATATTAATAACAAATCCCGTTCCGATTGTCCTTCAATTGGAAAAACTCCTTTACACCCTTCCGGGGGTGTAAGTAAAAAGG
>NW_017675545.1:0-5453 GCF_001879085.1 Nicotiana attenuata | reverse complement strand
GATTTTCCTACATGTTTTTCCCGCTAAATGTGCTAAATGCTTTACCGCTTTGATATTATTTGAACTGTATATATAAACTGTGCCGAAACCCTTCTCTTCTCACCTCCGGGGATGTGCTTACTGGTTGAGACTCCCTATTCTGTTAGTGTCATACCTTGAAATAAGAAAGAGGCCGGACAAGTTACTAAGCCGGACGATCTCGCGGGTCCCCGGTACGTAGCCCCCTCCTCGACTCGAGTTGTCCGCTCGGGTACACAGTCTAGAACCCATACCCAGGATTTGAACCTAGAATAACTTGACTTCATGCCGGATCCCTAGTAGGAGCGCTTATCTGCATCATGTGCATTTTGACTTAGGGGACTCAACACAGGGGTTGGGTCCGTCTAGGACAGGTATACCCAAAATAATAGACCATCTTGATGCATCCTATGTGCTACATGTTGCATTTATTCAAGGGGAAAAGGGTCATTTGGCGGACCAATGATAGCTGAGGGTAAATGAAAAAAAAAGGAAAAATTGAAAAATGGAAAAAAGAGGGAAAGAAACAAAAAAAAAGGAAAAAAAAAGGAGGATGAAGTGTGAAAATAAAGCAAGTGGAGCCTAGTTGTGTTTTTGTTACTTTTTTTTATTTAAGAAAAGAGAGAGCTTGGAAATTTCAAAAAGATTTTGCACTTTTATCATTTTTCAAAAAATCAAAAAAAGAGAGGAAAAAGAAAATCCAAAAAAGAGTTTGCATGTTTCATCATTTGCAAGGAAAAGACAAAAATATGTTTTCTCTAAGTTAGTTGGTTTGTTTAATTTTTCGCCCGTATCCAATCTGCCCGAACTACGCATACCTGATTCTCGTCCTTCGGGGCGTGATACGTAGGCAACCCACATAGGGTTCGGTCTTCCTAGTAAATCTTAGGTTCTTGGCTTTGCGGGGTCTTAGCCAAATTTTACACTTCTAGCCACCTTTTGGCTAAATAAGTCATTTTGCAAAAATATTCGCAACCATGTCTTGCATGTGTCTAATAGAGAATGTTATTGTCTCACATAATATTGGTTTAAGTTTTCTCATACAGGTGTTAATTTACTAACCGGAGTTTGAGCAGGACAGATACCCCAGGACCGCTGCATTCAGGAGTTGCTTAAGGAGATTTATTTTTATTTTAAGTTATTTTGAGTATGCTTTTTTTTATGCCGTCTTTTACTTTCTAGTTTTGTACAATAATGTCAAGTTTTTTGTTATTTTGTAAAGGCATGGTGTAACTCAAAAATCCAAAAAAAAAAAAAAGATATTGCATTTTATATTTCCGTTATAAGTTTTCTTTAGAATACTAATTCTAGAAATAAAAAAAAATTGAGGTTGTTTCTCCTTTAGGTAATTAATATCTAGGACTTAAAATGAATTATTTTTATGTTTCCTTTAGTATATTAGGAACCAAAATTCAAATTCAAAAAAAAAGAGAATTTTTTTTTAGTACTTCTTTAAAAGTTTTCCTTAAGGTGTTAATTTCAAAACCCAAAAAGATTTTTTTTGAGGTGTTTCTTTGGAAAATTAGTGAAAAGAAAAAGTCTTTTTATATTCATTAGAACTTTAGGATATTGTACATAGAAAATAAAAATACTTTATCTTTTGTTTATCATTAGAATTCCTGCTTTAGGCAATCAAAATTAAAAAAAAAAAGAAGCATTTTGTATTATCTTTTTCATTGCTTGTTTCGAAATCTTGCGTCAGGATATCAAATGAAAATTCGAAATGCTTTTCTTTGGTTTATTGTTCGGACTTCATTTCAGAAAAAAGAACCAAAAAATATTTTCTTCTTGTAGGATTTTTCCTTAATAATTTCCCATAGAGTGTTTGTTTCAAAAAGAGAAAAAAAATATATGCTCGTTAAGCTTGAGTTTAGAATAGGTCATAGAACAGTAAGTCTAGAAGATAAAAAAAAAAAAAGAGGATTTGCTTCTTTCATTTCTCTTTTCTCATCAGAGTAGTCATTAAGGCAAACAAGAATGAAAAAAAAGAGGAAAAGAAAAAAAGAGAATGTCGGTTTGTTTACTTTATTCCCGTTTTTCCAGAACTACGCAAAGATCTGATTCATGCGGGGTCATGATACGTAGGCAACCTACATAGGGTTCGATCGAATCATTTTTTATTTATTAAAAAGAAAAAAAAAGGGGAAAAATGGGAAAAAGAGAAAAGGAAAGGAAAAAGAGGCAGAATTGTGGGATGTGAGAAATGAGAAGGAAGAAAAAGAGTGATAATTAGAAAGAAAAAGAAAGAAAATGAGCAAGCTAAGAAGTGTGAGGGAAGAAAAATAATTGGGATGATGCCAACTGACCTTTGTACCCTCGAAGTCATTTTTAGAACCGATAATGGCTAGGGCACGTAAAGTGAAATTATCTTATGTTAAATGCCCTAACGCTAACGTGATGGTTTCATTTTGTCATATCATTTAAGAAAGGTGGTTGGTTTTGTGATTTTTAAAGTAACTCTTCCACACAACACAAAGGCAAAAGGCAATGGCAGAGAACAACAGAACTGAGTGGGTTGATACGGGTGCCCAAAAGTAATTTTTCAGACCCATATGCGAAAGGCTTTGATCCTGCTGTTCGATGCATGTACCACTCTAAAGTTCGGGGGCATAGCATTGAAGATTGTCACTCTTTGACAAGGGAAATAGAAAGAATGATTCAAGAAGGGGTAGTTGTGGTCAATGATAGTGACAGGGAGCATGCGAATCCTCTTGGGAACTTGTAGATTAAAGTTGATAATGGTCTTGGCAGTATTGATGCGAAACTCAGTGGCTAAGATGCCGTGCTTGGTAATTGGGAAGACGCTCCATTTCTTGGTCAGCCGGAGTGGAATTTTGGTGGTTTATTTTGTTGTCATTTCTGTTGTCCGGGTTATTTCAGGGTTGTAATCCGGATATTGTCTTGTGACTCAAACCCTTCCATCCTTCCATTTTGCTTGGTTTGTTTAGTCGTAGTAGCTCATTTAGTGCTGTCTAGGTTTGTTCCAGGGTTGTAACCCCAGTCTAATTTGCTTGTCTTGTTGTTCGAACCGTTTCACCGTTTGTCTAATACAATTTCCTGTTTTCTGTTATTTCTAGTCATTTTCTTTTGCTTAGTTCTCTTTTGTTTCCACAGTTCTTTTCCTGCTGGTTCTAGTGACATGACATGCATGCATAATTCTCAGCGTGAGCTCGAAAGTTAGTTTAGTCATGAAGCATTTTGAAGATGATAGGGACACTTGAGGGAAATAAGAACAAATTTGGACATTTTGAGATCATTTGAAGCCCGAACCATGTGAAACTGGGGCAGATAGGACATAAAGAAATACTGTTGAAATGTATCATGCCGCATCGGTTTGAAGCCAAAGGCAAGTTTGCCCCAAGTTTACAGAGGCCGTTCGTGGTACCGTGATTGTTGTCCAATGGTGCTGGGTAATTGACAAATGTAGAAGGCAAATGTGCGAGTATGGTTATTAATTCTGGTGCAATCAAAAGATGTTACGTATGCTTGTTTAATTGTGTAGTTTGTACTTGGCATGTTTTGGAGATTGGAATGACGAAGGCATTTTGTTCTGCTATCCAAACACTTTATCCTTTGTTACCCCTTTGAGCCTCGGTTATTTTCTTGCATACCCCTCTTTCGGAATCAATAATAAAACTCGTAAGCCCGAGCGGGAAAAGAAGTGGAGAAACAAGAGAAAAACAGTGAAAAAGGAAAAAGAAAAGAAAAGAAAAAAAGAAGAGAAAAGAAGAGAAAAGGAAAAAGAAAGGGAAAAGAAGGAAAAAACAAAGAAAAAAGAAGAGAAAAAAAAAGGGAAAAAAGAAGAGAAAAGAAAAAGAAAAGAAGAGAAAAGAGAAGGAAAAGAAAAGTGGGAGAAAAAGAAAGACCGCAACAACGAAGTAATTCTATGACCTGAACTACGTTTGACTTGATCCCGAAAGGGTACGTAGGCAGCCTCTCTCTGAGGTTCAGTCACACCGAAATAAAAGTCCAAAGTTTCCAAGGAAGAAACTGGGGCAGAAGTTGCGGTTGTTGTGCGAAATCTGATTCCGAAAGTTGCAATTTTGAACCCATATTGAATTGTTTTGAGCCTTTGATACCCTTTCTTTCTAACCCTATCCAAAAGCCCACATTATGGTCCAAAGGAAGACCTTCTGATTTGTCTTCGAGAGATGCCAAGTCAAGCGAGTAGAGGTGAATCATATCAGGGGCAACACTCCGGTCCAAATGAAGGAAATGAAGAATGAGAGTGTCTTGTTGATGAGAACCCTCACAGGTATCCCAAGGCGATGAAAGCTGAGAGAAATCAAAAATGAGAGAGTCTTATTGGTGAAAACCTTCACGGGCACCATAAGGCGATGGTGAGGTGAGAGAAAAGACCAAAATAAGAGAGGCTTGATGGTGAAAACCTACGGGCACCACAAGTCGAATGAGGATTGAGAATTAGATGGGAAATCACCAGATGAAGATCGTGAAAGACGACGGGCAGCGAAGCCCAGTTTCACGGTTTGGGGGTATAATAGGGGCTGAACATCAGATTTGCCTAACAGGATAGGCCACTGGCGCATGTCAAAGTCATTAGAGTCGGTACCCACATCCGATAGGTTTCTACTTTGTAGTTTTCTTATTAGAAATCATCTCTTTCCGTTGTCATCTACTCTGTCCCTTTTGTCTTGTTTATTTCCTCTTCCTGAGTCTATTGGGTCAACACAAGTGAGAAATGACTTCAAAATTTGCCACCAGCTTTCCAATTGCACAAAACGGGATCTGGTTAGCACATTAAAACGTCATATCAATTCATGAACAAAGCAACAGATGAAGGATTGGGGTGAACAGATCAAAGGTATTTCCTGTGATAGGATTGACAAAAGGTGGTAAACCAGTGACGAACAAAATCTTCCAAGCAGAAATCAAAGTTATCATGGCAAACGAGGGAGTCGTAGACCTCAAGGACAGGACCAGTGGCTTAGAAAGAACAACATACGCAATGAGGGGGTGACAAGTGTTGTGCTTTGGGGTTCATGTGAGACGCAAAGGTTGGCCAATATCAGTTCAGGAGCAATGCAACAAGTAGAGGATCTGAACGAGAAGAGGTATTTTCTGATTTAAGGTCTACAAAGGAAGTAGTTAGTCCAGGAACAAGCAGGGTCTTCGAATGGAAATTAGTTATCATAACAAGTGAAGGAGCAATAGACCCTAGGGCCAAGGTCAATGGTTAAGTCAAGAAAGAACATCATATACACGGAGTGGGGGGGGGGGCAATAGACGTGCTTTGAGGTTCATATGAGACACAAAGGTTGGGGAGGCACCAGTTCATGCAACGCAACAAATAGAAGATATTGGGTCCGAACGGAGAAAAGGAATTTTATGTGATGGGGACGACAGAGAAAAGGGTTAGTCCATAAACAAGCAAGGTCCTCGAGTGGAAGTCAGTCATCATGGGAAACGAAGGAGCA
>NW_017675544.1:51581-64891 GCF_001879085.1 Nicotiana attenuata | reverse complement strand
CTTCGCAAGCCGTTCTACTCCTCGCTCATGCATGGCACCGGCAGAAAACCCGAAAAGTTTTTCGGTATTGACTTCAAACGCTGGCAAATGAAGATGCTCTTCTATCTTACTACGTTGAGTTTGCAACGTTTCATCAAGGAGGAACCTCCGGTCATGGCTGAAAATACTCCGGATGATGAACGACTTGTTGTAACTGAAGCATGGAAACATTCTGATTTTCTGTGCAAAAATTACATTTTGAGTTGTTTGGAAGATGGCTTGTACAATGTCTATAGTGTCATAGAAACTTCAAAAGTGTTATGGAATGCGCTTGAGAAGAAGTACAAGACTGAGGATGCCGGACTTAAGAATTCGTGGCTGCAAGGTTCTTGGATTTCAAGATGATTGACACTAGGTCGGTCATAACTCAAGTCCAAGAACTACAAGTCATTGTACATGACCTCCTTGCTGAAGGTATGACCCAAATCAATAATTTTATTAATAAGATTTATCTTATTATTAATAATGAATTTGTTATTGAAGGTATGGTCATAAATGAGGCCTTTCAAGTCGCTGCTTTCATTGAGAAGTTACCTCCGCTGTGGAAGGATTTTAAGAACTATCTTAAACACAAACGGAAGGAAATGACACTAGAAGACTTGATTGTTCGTTTGAGGATAGAAGAGGACAACAAAAATGCTGAAAAGAAGTCACGTGGACACTCGACAATAATGGGGGCAAACATTGTTGAGGAGGCACCACAAAATAAGAATAGGAAGAAAGCTTCTGGACCAAAGAATTACCCAAGTAAGAAGAAGTTCAAGGGTAATTGCCACAACTGTGGAAAATCTGGGCATAAGGCAGTGGATTGTCGTGCGCCAAAGAATGATAAGAAGAAAAAGAATCAAGCCAACATGGTTGAAGATGAAATGGAAGACTTGTGTGCCATGTTGTCTGAATGCGACTTGGTAGGAAATCCAAAAGAATGGTGGATAGATTCTGGAGCCACCCGCCATGTTTGTGCTAACAAGGAGTTATTTTCTTCTTATGCCCCCGCAGGTCCCGACGAGACAATCTTCATGGGAAATTCATCTACAGCCAAAGTTGAAGGAGTTGGCAAGATTGCGTTGAAGATGACGTCGGAAAAAATAGTGACTCTAAACCAAGTCCTCCATGTTCCAGAAATTCGCAAGAATCTTGTGTCTACCTCACTTCTTGTCAAGAATGGATTCAAATGTATTTTTGTTTCTAATAGTGTTGTACTAAGTAAGAACGATTTGTATGTAGGAAAAGGTTACCTAAATGAGGGCCTTTTTAAGCTAAATGTAATAGCAGTTCCTATCAATAAAGTGAATGCTTCTTCTTACTTGCTTGTGTCAAACACTTTATGGCATTCGCGTTTAGGTCACGTCAACTTCAAAACATTGCGAAAGATGATAAATCTAGAAGTATTGCCAAAATTTGATTGCATTAATTCTAAATGTCAAATATGTGTGGAATCAAAGTATGCTAAGCATCTTTATAAGTCCGTTGAAAGGAATTCAAGTCCTTTAGACTTAATTCACACAGATATTTGCGACATGAAGTCAACACCATCTCGCGGTGGGAAAAAGTATTTTATTACTTTTATTGACGATAGCACGAGATACTGCTATGTTTATTTACTTAATAGTAAAGATGAGGCAATTGATGCTTTCAAGCAATACAAGAGTGAAGTTGAAACGCAACTAAACAAAAAGATCAAAATGATAAGAAGTGATAGGGGTGGCGAATATGAATCTCCTTTTGAAGAAATATGTTTGGAAAATGGCATTATTCACCAAACAACTGCCCCTTACTCTCCACAATCTAATGGAATTGCGGAGAGAAAGAATCGAACATCGAAGGAGATGATGAATGCGTTGCTGATAAGTTCTGGCTTACCACAAAACTTGTGGGGGGAAGCTATACATACAGCTAACCGAATAATCAACCGTGTACCTCATAGTAAAACACAATCCATTCCTTATGAGAAGTGGAAAGGAAGGAAGCCTAGCTTGAAATACTTCAAAGTGTGGGGGTGTTTAGCTAAGGTACAAGTTCCTAAACCTAAAAGGGTTAAGATAGGTCCAAAAACGGTTGATTGTGTGTTTATTGGATATGTAACCAATAGCAAGGCATATCGGTTTCTGGTTCATAAGTCAGAAAATCCTGAGATTCACGTTAATACGATAATAGAATCAGATAATGCTGAATTCTTTGAAACTATTTATCCGTATAAAAAGGAAAGTGAAGTGACCTACCAAAAGTCAAAACGACCTCGGGAGGAAATAATAGATGGTATGCCTAATGAGGAAAATTCGAGAAGAAGTAAACGTCAACCTCGTACCTTCAAGGAAGCAATGTCTTCCTCAGAGGCACAATATTGGAAAGAAGCTGTCAATAGTGAAATAGAATCCATATTGAGCAACCATACTTGGGAATTGGTTGATCTTCCTCCAGGTAACAAAACGTTGGGTTCTAAATGGATTTTCAAGAAGAAAATGAAAGACGATGGTACTATTGACAAATACAAGGCAAGACTTGTTGTCAAAGGATTTAGACAACGAGAAGGTCTTGACTATTTTGACACATACTCGCCGGTAACAAGAATTACATCCATTCGGATGCTAATAGCGTTAGCCGCCTTGTATGATCTTCAAATCCATCAAATGGATGTAAAAACAGCCTTCTTAAATGGTGATTTAGAGGAAGAAATCTACATGGACCAACCTGAAGGGTTTGTGGTTCCAGGAAAAGAAAAGAAGGTGTGTCGACTTGTTAAGTCTCTTTATGGACTAAAACAAGCACCCAAGCAATGGCATGCGAAATTTGACCAAACAATGTTTTCAAATGGCTTTAAGATTAATGAAAGTGATAAATGTATTTACATTAAGAACGTTCCAAATCATGTAGTCATTGTTTGCTTATATGTTGATGATATGCTAATAATGAGCAAAGACATTGCCGACATTCAAGCTACTAAACGCATGCTTGCTAGTAAGTTTAATATGAAAGACTTAGGAGTTGCCGATGTAACTCTAGCAATAAAAATCCAGAGGACTCCTCAAGGTCTAGCTTTGTCTCAATCACATTACGTGAAAATGGTATTTGAAAAATTCAAACACTTGGAATTTAGAAGTGCAAGAACTCCAATTGACTTAAATCATCATCTCATAAAGAATAAAGGTGAAAGTACGTCTCAATTGGAGTATGCTCGCGTGTTGGGAAGCTTAATGTACATCATGAACTGTACACGACCTGATATAGCTTGTGCGATAAGTAAACTTAGTCGATTCACAAGTAATCCCAACAAACATCACTGGGTAGCAATGAAACCAATTCTGGGATATTTGGAATATACCCAAGACTACGCTTTGCACTACAATAAATATCCTGCGGTTATCGAAGGATGTAGTGATGCAAATTGGATAACCGGCTCAACAGAAACAAAGTCCACAAGTGGATATGTTTTTACTGTTGGTGGAGGAGCAGTATCTTGGAAGTCTTCCAAACAAACGTGCATTGCTCGCTCTATAATGGAATCAGAGTTTATAGCTTTGGATAAAGCCGGTGAAGAAGCTGAATGGCTTCGAAATTTTTTAGAAGACATTCCATTCTGGCCAAAACCTTTGGCTCCTATTTGCATACATTGCGATAGTGAGGTTGCAATAGGACGGGCAGGGAGCGTTATGTATAACGGAAAGTCTCGTCATATACGACGAAGACATAACACCGTTAGACAACTACTTTCTAGTAGAATTATCACTATTGATTATGTAAGATCAAAGGATAATCTGGCGGATCCGATTACAAAAGGCTTAACTAGAGAGGGAGTTGAGAAATCATCTAAGGGAATGGGACTATGGCCGAGGACAAGTCAACATGGCGGTAACTCTACCTAGAATTTTGGATGTTCCGATATCTAGGTTCAAGGAGCTCAAACAAAGTTGTCATTGACCGGTTCAACATTGTCAAAATAAAATCTTTGGTCCATTCTCGTGATGAAGACAATGTTCAGTAACAAGGATAGAACTTTACACGTTCTTTAATGATTACCTAAGTTTGATGAGGTATTTATCAAATAGTGTCAATCTAAAGGATTACACATTTAGGAATCACCTATGTAAGTGTGAAGTGGAAGCCGCTTCAATGAGAATTTTGTAAGGCCAATTCTCTACGCACTTATGAAACCAGGCGGTGTTCATGGCTAAAACGAACACAACAATGAGAACCAAAAGAAGGTTAAGGGTTGGTTGTGTGACATATGGTTGTCTAGGTATACACTAAAATTCGATGGTTCAAAGATATCAAATCTACCGATTGACCGAGTATATCCGACATATGTTCACTACGGAAAGTTCAAAGTGAAACCTACTTATCCAGATGCAATTAATCCTTACTTGCAAAATCACATAGCTTTCATCTATGATCTTTCTTGATACAGCCATTCCCATTCATGTGGGGGATTGTTGGACTTTAAGCCATTGGGCTTTAAAGTAGAAGAATTGTGAATTGGAAATGGAGGGAAATAAAATGGAGGGAAATTAAAAATTTGAAGAAGTGAACTTTTGTCTTGCACTTTGTCCCTCATTGGTGAGGGACAACCACATTTGTGTGCTTATATATAGAATCACTTCTTAAAGCTCTTAAAAGGAGTTGAAGAAAATGAACCCTCGCGCTGTCGTCGTCGCTCGCTCGGCTCGACTTCGGCTTTGGTTTTGGATTTGGATTTGGATTTGGATTTGTCAAATGATCGATCGATAAGATTATTTTTGGACAAAATTTATTTAATTATTTAATAATTAATTAAATGCCAAATCACTGCTGAAAATACGCCAGAACCCTGCTGAAGGTTCAGAGGGCCTCTCTGACCGCGGTTCTGCCACGACCGCGGTAGAACCGCGACAGGCAGCGTATTCTTCTGAAAAGGCACCTTTTCCAAACACCTCTTCTGATAATTGCCTATAAATTCTGAGGCAAGGCTCCATTTTCTACACACCAAAAATACTCCAGAACTTCTTTCTTTCTGAATATACTGCATCCTAATTCGCAGTCTCTCTCTCTCAAATTCGTAAGTGTGATTTTGCTCCGTTCTTTGAGTTCGTTGGTATCCTGCAGTTTGTATTGCCACTGTTGCAGGAAGGTTTATTCCGTTTTATCCTGGGAGGATTTAATCCATTACCTTGGCAACGTGTGAGGGGGTTAAAATTCCTTAAGGACACACAAGAAAATTGTGGACTCGGAATATTTCTTAAACTCTTCTGTTTTTCCAGTTTCTTCTATTTTTCTAACAGTTTTTTCCTGATTTTTGGTTTAACACAGTAACGCTCACAGTGGGTGCTTCCGTCGTTATGATTAATCTATACATGTTTTAGTTGTTCTCTTTTCTGTAATAGCAGTTACTTGGTTACAATATGTCTTCTAGAATAAATATAGACAATTAATTGAATTGTCTTATTAGTTCACTGTTTTGAATCTCAAAGTATAAGATCTGTTGTAAGAATATTTCCTACAAGTTTAAATGAACTTTGTGCATTTGCATGACAATTAGAGATCAATTAATTTAATATGAACAAAAGGGTTGCTAAACCCACGTAATCAATCATGGAAGTAACTATTGTTGTCTTTTAACTGATGTTGCCTTATTTCCCTTCGTTTGGATCTAAGTTATGTTTGTTATTAAGAGGCAATTTTCTCTTGAATGTGTTTATGAATCTAAATTGTGAAAAGGTGTTGGTAATCTGAACAATGTTAAAGATTCATGTAGTCCCGATCAATTTCTCTGAATCACAAGTGTTTCGTGCATAAATTAAGTTGCTTTGGTTATCATGTTTTGTGTACGTTATTTAATGCCCACGATTCTGAAGTTAACACTGAATGCTCCCTTCTCATATTTTTGCCAAATCTACTGGTTTTTGCCTTTAAATATGAGAAAGGGGTAGTTAAATATTTTAAATTAAAATATATTTTACAACTATGATGTTGTTTAAGTTCTTATAATATTAATTCTAAGAATTAACCTTTGGGGTAATATAGCATCCTGCTTATATTTAAAGCCAATCAATATTTTGCTTAAGTTGATATTTAAAGTTAATTATTCTGTGATGTCATTTTGTGTTATCTTTTGTGTCATGTATTTGAGAGTAGCCACAACATCTTGAGTACTTGACATAAAACAAATAAAGTTATTTAATCACATAAAGTTTGGTGGATAAAATTTACAATGACATCTATATGGTCCAATTATCTCATTAAAATGGTAACCCGGCCCTACAGGGAGGTAACCATTTTGGTGAGATTGATTGGAATGAGATAGTAAACCTTTAAGTTAAAATTATCTTATGCCCACAGGCACGGATAACTTTTTTATGTATTTTGGTTTACTAGTCTAATAAAGTTGGTAAATTCTATGCATGGGTTGCAACCTCTGCCCACAGGAAGGTCTAGAATTTACTTAAAATCGGTATTTTACGCGATTCACCTTTGATGGATTGTACGTCATAGCTTATGTATGTTTATCCTTGTTTTGTAGTCTTTACCGCTTTTCCTACCGCTATTTTTAATGAGAATGCTCGAATTCCAATGCTTTCTGGTGACAATTATGCTGAATGGAAGGAGAAAGTCCTTCTCACTTTAGGGTGCTCGGATCTAGACCTGGCACTCCGTGTGGATGAACCACCTATTCTCACGGAATCAAGTATGCCAGCTGCTAAGGCTAATTATGAGCAGTGGGAGCGATCTAATCGCTTAAGTTTAATGCTCATAAAAGCTCACATAAGCCAAAGCATTAGGGGTTCTATCCCTAATAGCGATAAGGTCAAAGCTTACATGAAGGCAATTGATGAACAATTCATAAGCTCTGACAAGGTATTGGCCAGCACCCTTATGAAGAGGCTCTCAAGTATGACTTTCAACAAAAGTCGTATAGTGCGTGAGCACATTATGGAGATGAGAGACATTGCTGCTAAAACTCAAGTCCCTCGAGGTTGATATGTCTGAACCATTTCTTGTGCATTTCATTCTCAACTCACTTCCTGCGGAATATGGTCCGTTCAAGATTTCTTACAACACACATAAGGATAAATGATCAATCAATGAACTTTTGACCATGTGTGTTCAAGAAGAAGAGAGGTTGAAGCATGAAACACCTGAAAGTGTTAACATGGTGACTCATGGTAAGAGAAATGCAAAAAAAGGGCAAAAGTGTTCCCATGAAGAAGAAAAGCACCTTTGACAAAGATGCTTGTCGTTTCTGTAAGAAGAAGGGACACTGGAAGAAGGATTGCCTGAAGTACAAGAAATGGCTTGAGAAGAAAGGCAATTTTACCTTTGTATGTTATGAATCTAATTTTACTGAAGTTTCTGATAATACACGGTGGATTGATTCTGGTGCTATAATTCACATAGCCAAAATCATGCAGGGCTTTCTAACTCAGAGGAAACCGATAGGAAGTGAACAATACGTCTATTCTGACAATATGACGCGTTCACGTATGGAAGGCATGGGGACTTATAGACTCATTTTGAAGGATGGTTTTCGCTTAGATTTAGAAAATACTTTTATGTTCCAGAATATTCTAGAAATTTAATTTCTCTTTCAAGACTATCGATTAGTGGATATGATTTCAATTTTCATTATCCTTCTGTGAAACTTTTGAAAGATAATAAAGTTATTGGTTTTGAAAATTTGAATAGAAATTTATATAAACTTGAGCTAGACCCCACATCCGAATGTAATATTCTAACTTTGCATGATAAAGGAATTGGCACTAAGCGATGTATTATCAATGAGAATTCATCAAGTCTTTGGTATAAGAGATTGGGGCACATCTATATTGATAGAGTCAAAAGGTTGGTTAATGATGGAGTTCTAAAAGCTCTTGATTTTTCTAACTTTGAGACTTGTGTGGACTGCATAAAGGGTAAGCAGACCAACAAATCAAATAAAGGTGCGAAAAGGAGTTCTCGATTGCTTGAGATCATACATACAGACATATGTGGACCTTTTCCTACCCCTTGCTTGAATGGTGAGAGATATTTTATCTCGTTCGTTGATGACTATTCAAGATATATGTATCTCTATTTT
This sequence comes from Nicotiana attenuata, assembly GCF_001879085.1. Classification (NCBI taxonomy): domain Eukaryota; kingdom Viridiplantae; phylum Streptophyta; class Magnoliopsida; order Solanales; family Solanaceae; genus Nicotiana; species Nicotiana attenuata. Next base: position 56,805 of record NW_017675544.1, on the reverse strand, counting down.
CTGTTTAATAAATCAGAAGCACTTGATGCTTTTAAAGTTTACAAAATAGAAGTAGAGAAACAAATGGATGCTCAGATCAAAATTGTAAGATCTGATAGGGGTGGAGAATATTGCTAATATTAATAAGCAACTTTATTTGTTATATTCATTGAGATATTCTTTTTTTCCTTAAAAGTCTAGTCAAAATTATTACTCCTAATTAATGCGCCCCATTTTTGGACTAGCTTTTCACATTAATCCATCTTGTAAACATGGCATATTTAATCAAATAGCATAGGGTGAAATTCAAAAATAGCTAGATTTACAACTGGTCGTTCAAAAATAGCCCAGTTTTAAAAGTAATCGATATTTAGCCACTTTTCATGTAAAGATAAATCTGAGCGAAAACACTGTTCAAAACTCGGAAAATATGCCAGCATATTATGCTGGAGTTCCAGCATAAGTATACTTGAACTCCAACATATTATACTAGAGTTCCAAGATAAGTATGCTGGAACTCCAGCATAATATGATGGAGTTCCAGCATAAGTACACTAGAACTCCAGCATAATATACTGGAGTTCCAGCAAGTATATCGGTTCAGCATAATATACTGAAGTTTGGATCACCGGTGCTCCAGTCTCCAGTATATTATACTGGAGCCAGCAAAGTATACCGGTCCAGCATAATATACTGGAGTTCATACACAGGTGCACCGAACTCCAGTATATTATGCTGGACCGATCTCTGCTGCAGCAAAATAGTGGCTATTTTTCATTGACTTGGTAAACGCTGGCTATTTCTGAATGACCAGTCCGAAAACTGGCTATACCGTGCTATTTTAACAATAGCATAACATAGTAATTTAAAAGGTTAATTACTCCTATTGTTTTACACATTGGTAATATAGGTAAGGATGTTGAAAAAATTAGTACATACGCAGAGCCGTCGCAGCGGAAATTGAACGAGGAACGTACCTTCAGTCATAGTTGTTCAAGTGATGTTGAATCGCCTTGTAAAACTTTGACAGAAAACCAAGGGAGCCTTCTAGCCTGTGCCTATCGTAGGATGCTAGACTGATGGAGTCACAGGCGTATTTATAGGTAGGCTAGGGACTCTTAGGCAAATACTTTAGCCCTAGGGACTTCTCCTTAAATTATAACTACCATAGGGACTCCTAATATATGGTAATTTCTTTCCATCAAAGAAACTACCATATATGCATAACTACAGAATATTACCTGATATATTATTTCATTTGGGAGACAAGGTAAATAATTTATTAACTTATATGTGGGTCACACTAGAAGTCTCTATGTGATGACCCAAAAGGTCATCACTTGTTTTTTTTAAAGTAAATTCTGCATTCCGAGGCCTTAAAAACCTCTTTCAGCATCACCTCGATTTGCGTGCGCAGTCCGGACGCGTAGCCGGAAAGTCTATATGTGAAAATCTATAAAAAAAAATGATAAAATTTGGTTATAAAATGAATTAAGTTGACTTTGGTCAATATTTTGGGTAAACGGACCCGGACCCGTGATTTGACGGTTCCGGAGGGTCCGTAGGAAAATATGGGACTTGGGCGTATGCCCGGAATCAAATTCCGAGGTCCCAAGCCCGAGAAATGAATTTTTAAAGAAAATTATTTTCTGAAATTATTTATGAGATTTGGAAATAAATTGTGATTAGAACTTGATGGTATCGGGCCCGTATTTTGGTTCCGGCACCCGATACAGGTCTTATATGTGATTTAAGATAAGTCTGTGAAATTTGGTAAAAAACGGACTTGAAACGACATGAATCGCATCATTTTTGAGAAAATTGGAAATTTGAAGTTCTTAAGAAAATTTCATGATTTTGATGCTAAATTTATAGTTGTTGATGTTATTTTAGTGATTTGAATGCACGAGCGAGTCTGTATGATGCTTTTAGGTTGGTGTGCATATTTGGTTTGGAGCCCCGAGGGCTCGGGTGAGTTTTGGATAGGCCACGGGGGTGGATTTTGGACTTGGAAAATTGAAGGTTTTTTAGTTGTTGCATTGCAGGTCTGCAGGCTTCGCATTTGCGAAGCCTGGCTCGCAAATGCGATATCGCAAATGCGAGAGGCTTATCACAAATGCGAAAGAAGACCAGGCCAGCCAGCCTCGCAATTGCGAGGATTCCATCGCAAATGCGATGCCCCCCCCCCCCCAGCCTATTGTCGCAAATGCGACACTTTGTTCGCATTTCCCAACCCACTTCGCAATTCCCAATATAGCAGAGGTCGGGGTCCGCAATTGCGAACCCCTGTTCGCATTTTCCATGTCTGCGACCTGCAACTTTTATACTTAGCCGAAATTCAACCATTTTTCACATCTTTTCAAAACACAAACTCCCTAGGGCGATTTTCCAATAACAACTCTTCTTCCAAATCGATTGTAAGTCAATTTTAACTCGTTTCCTTCAATCATTAACATCTTTTAACATGATTTCAACTCAAAATCAATGATTTTCATGGGGGAATTTGGGTGTTTTGGGTAGAACCTAGGTTTTTCAAAGTTGGGGATTTGGACCTCGATTTGAGGTCCGATTTCAAAACAAATTATATATTTGGGTTCGTGGGGGAATGGGTAATCGGATTTTGGTTCGAACCTCGGGTTTTGACCATGTGGGCCCGGGGGCGACTTTTGACTTTTTGGGTAAAACTCATTTTCATGCATCGGGGTTGATTCATTTAGCGTTTATTAATGTAATTAAGTAACTTGTGACTAGATACGAGCGAATTGGTGGTGGAATCAAGGGGTAATGCTATAATTGAAACGTGACTTGTTTTGTGGCATCGAGGTAAGTGTTTTGTCTAACCTTAGCTTGAGGGATTAGGAGTCGTGTCTTATTTGCTACGTGTTAATTGTGGAGTACGACGTATAGGCATGGTGACGAGTATCTATACGTCGGTGTCAAGCATGCCCGTGAGTCTTGTATTATAATTGTTATGACCCCGTCGTGGTTTATTGTGCCTCACATGTTACTATCCTCATTGTTCCTTTGCCGGGATGTTTGTTTTGATATTATTATTCCCTTGTCGGGATGTTGTTGAAATATTATTATTCCCTTGACGGGATGTTGTTATATTGTTCTTGTTCCCTTTCCGGGATGTTGTTATATTGCTCTTGTTCCCTTGCCGGGATTCTTTGTGGTTGCTGTTGAATTGCTCTTATTTAACATTTTTCCCTGTATTCACATTATTGTTTTTAATTGTTAAAGAGTATAAAATGGGTGAAAAGGTAATTTGTTAAATATTCGGCTTGCCTAGCTCACATTAGTAGGCGCCATCACGACTCCCGAGGGTGGGAAATCTGGGTCGTGACAAGTTGGTATCAGAGCTCTAGGTTGCATGGGTCTCACAGTTCACAAACAAGCTTAGTAGAGTCTGAGGGATCGGTACGGAGACGTCTGTATTTATCCCCAGAGGCTACCGAGTTAGGAAAAGTTTCACATCTATTCTTTCCTGTCGTGCGGTTTGGTTTCTCAATGCTGATTGAATTTCTATTCTGTTCTCTCGCAGATGCCGAGAACGCGCTCCCTCATCTGCTGACCAGCAGCCTGAGCCCCCAGCAGCAGCTCCTACGAGGGGCAGAGGGCGAGGCCGAGCTCGTGCTAGAGGCCGAGGTAGGGGCAGAGCTTAGTCCCGAGCAGCAGCACCAGCAACGGAGCCTCAGGTTGACTTTGATGACGAGGTTCCGGCCCCAGCAGTTTCGGTGGGCCCAGCTCAGGTCCCAGAGGGGTTTATTGCTACCCCAGTACTCCAGGATGCTCTGGTCCGTCTAGTGGGCCTTATGGAGAGTGTCACCCGGGCAGGCTTGCTTCTTGTCGCACCAGCCGTCTCTCAGGCTGGAGGAGGAGCCCAGACTCCTGCTACTCGCACTCCGGAGCAGGTAGCTCCCCTGTTTCAGACTCCAACTGTTCAGCCAGTTGGAGCAGTTCAGCCGGGCGTGGTAGCCCAGACCGGTGATGGCGCAGCTATGTCTGCCGATGCTTTGTGGAGATTGGACAGGTTCACCAAGCTCTTCACTACTACTTTCAGAGGTGCATCTTTTGAGGATCCCCAGGATTATCTAGACAGCTGTCATGAGGTTCTCAGGAACATGGGGATAGTGGAGACCAATGGGGTCGATTTTGCTACTTTTCGCTTGTCTGGATCCGCAAAGACTTGGTGGAGAGATTATTACTTGGCTAGACTAGCCGGATCACCAGCTTTGACTTGCGAGCAGTTTACTCAGCTATTTCTGGAGAAGTTTCTCCCTATCACTCAGAGAGAGGCCTATCGGGGGCAGTTTGAGCGTCTCCAGCAGGGTTCTATGACCGTTACTCAGTATGAGACCAGATTCATCGACTTGGCTCGTCATGCTCTTGTCATACTTCCCACCGAGGGGGAGAGGGTGAGGAGGTTCATTGAGGGACTTATCCAGCCTATTCGACTTCAGATGGCTAGGGAGACAGAGAGTGAGATCTCTTTTCAGGAGGCGGCCAATATGGCCAGGAGAGTGGAGATGGTTCTATTGCAGGGAGGTGGTCATGGGTCGGATAAGAGGCCTCGTCATTCAGGCAGATTCAGTGGTGCCTCGTCTGGAGAAAGGGATTCGTATGGTAGGGGCCATCCTCCTAGGCCTTTTCAGTCAGCACTTCAGGTTTCTTACGGCGCTTCAGGTGGCCGTGGGCCCCATATGCAGTATTCTAATCAGCAGCCATATAGTGAACCACCAGCTCCTATCAGTGCACCGCTGCTTCAGAGTTTTCAGGGTCGTCGGCCCCAGTAGCCGAGGGCTTATTTTACTTGTGGCGACACAAGGCACATTCCTTGGTATTGCCCTCGAGCATTGAATGGCTCTCAACATCAGGGTTCCCGTGCCATGGTTCAGGCACCGAGTGTTCCATAGCCCGCCCAGCCAGCTAGGGGTGGAGGTAGAGGTGCTAGAGGTGGAGGTAGAGGTATTAGAGGTGGAGCTCAGCCGCTAGAGGTGGAGGCTAGCCAGCAGCAGGCCGTCCCAGAGATGTAGTTTAGAGTGGTGGGGCCCAGCCCCAATGTTATGCTTTTCCAGCCAGGCTCGAGGCTGAGGCTTCCGATGCAGTTATTACAGGTACTGTTCTGGTTTGTAGCAGAGATGCCTCAGTTTTATTTGATCCAGAGTCTACATACTCCTATGTGTCATCTTATTTTGCATCGTATCTGGTCATGCCTAGTGATTCTTTGAGTGCTCCTGTTTAT
>NW_017675544.1:50970-51333 GCF_001879085.1 Nicotiana attenuata | reverse complement strand
GATGACCAGGTTGACCCAGAAGGGTGCCCAGTTCAGGTGGTCGGACGAGTGTGAGGCGAGCTTTCAGAGGCTCAAGACAGCTTTGACTACGGCACCGATGTTGGCTTTACCCGCAGGTTCAGGGCCATATACAGTTTATTATGATGCATCTCGTATTGGACTTGGTGCGGTGTTGATGCAGGATGGCAAGGTCATTGCCTATGCTTCGCGGCAGTTGAAGATTCCTGAGAAAAATTATGCGGTTCATGATTTGGAGTTAGCAGCCATTGTCCACGCGTTGAAGATTTGGAGGCATTATCTGCATGGCGTGGCATGTGAGGTGTTCACGGATCACAAGAGTCTGCAGTATTTGTTCAAGCAAAA
>NW_017675544.1:21238-48778 GCF_001879085.1 Nicotiana attenuata | reverse complement strand
GCCACGGGGTGGATTTTGGACTTGGAAAATTGCAGGTTTTTTAGCTGTTGCATTGCAGGCCTGCAGGCTTCGCATTTGCGAAGCCTTGCTCGCAAATGTGATATCGCAAATGTGAAAGAAGCCCAGGCCAGCCAGCCTCGCAATTGCGAGGATTCCATCGCAAATGCGATGCCCCCCTCCCCTTCAGCCTGTTGTCGCAAATGCGATACTTCGTTCGCATTTCCCAACCCACTTCGCAATTCCCAGCATAGCAGAGGTCGGGGTTCGCAATTGCGAACCCCTGTTCGCATTTCCCATATCTGCGACCTGCAACTTTTATACTTAGCCGAAATTCAACCATTTTTCACATCTTTTCAAAAACACAAACTCCCTAGGGCGATTTTCCAAGAACAACTATTCTTCCAAATCGATTGTATGTCAATTTTGACTCGTTTCCTTCAATCATTAACATCTTTTAACATGATTTCAACTCAAAATCAATGATTTTCATGGGGAAATTTGGGTGTTTTGGGTAGAACCTAGGTTTTTCAAAATTGGTGATTTGGACCTCGATTTGAGGTCCGATTTCAAAACAAATTATATATTTGGGTTCGTGGGGGAATGGGTAATCGGTTTTTGGTTCGAACCTCGGGTTTTGACCATGTGTGCCCGGGGGCGACTTTTGACTTTTTGGGTAAAACGTTGGAAAACTTATTTTCATGCATCGGGGTTGATTCATTTAGCGTTTATTGATGTAATTAAATAACTTGTGACTAGATACGAGCGAATTGGTGGTGGAATCAAGGGGTAAAGCTATAATTGAAACGTGAATTGTGTTCGTGGCATCGATAAGTGTTTGGTCTAACCTTAGCTTGATGGATTAGGAGTCGTGTCTTATTTGCTACGTGTTAATTGTGGAGTACGACGTATAGGTATGGTGACGAGTATCTATACGTCGGTATCAAACATGCCCGTGAGTCTTGTATTATAATTATTATGACTCCGTCGTGGTTTATTGTTCCTCACATGTTACTATCATCATTGTTCCCTTGCCGAGATGTTTGTTTTGATATTATTGTTCCCTTGTCGGGATGTTGTTGAAATATTATTATTCCCTTGCCGGGATGTTGTTATATTGTTCTTGTTCCCTTGCCGGGATGTTGTTATATTGCTCTTGTTCCCTTGCCGGGATGTTGTTATATTGCTCTTGTTCCCTTGCCGGGATTCTTTGTGGTTATTGTTGAATTATAACTGGGATCGGGTGGCACGCCTGCCACAGGATAAATGAAATGGGAGCGGGTGGCACGCCTGCCACGAGATAAATGAAATGGGAGCGGGTGGCACGCCTGCCATGAGATAAATGAAATAGGAGCGGGTGGCACGCCTGCCACGAGATATATGAAATGGGAGCCGGTGGCACGCCTGCCACGAGATATATGAAATGGGAGCGGGTGGCACGCCTGCCACGAGATATATGAGATGCGAGCGGGTTGCACGCCTGCAACAAGATGTGAAATGAAAGTGAATTCTGCCTTTGTTTTCCTTATCCTTGTTAGTAGTTGGATTTTGGTTCCTTTATAATTCTCTTGATATTCTGTTTTACCTGTTATTCCCCGAAGCATGCTTTCCCCCTCCCATCTTTACTTTTTTATTTCTGCCTTACTTTCCGTTGTATATTATATAACTGCACAGGTTTATTTGGTAGTCTGGTCCTAGCCTCGTCACTACTTCGCCGAGGTTAGGTTAGGCACTTACCAGCACATGGGGTCGGTTGTGCTGATACTACACTCTGCACTCTTTTGTGCAGATCCCAGTGCTGTTGACTTTGGACCGTATATTGAGTGGCTACCTTCAGTCCACGTGGAGATCCAAGGTAGACCTGCAGGCGTCCGCAGGCCCTGGCGTCTCCATCTAGCCCTTTATTCCTATTTCATTTCCTTAATTCAGAAACAGTGTATCGTTTATTTTTCAGACTTTGTATATAGTATTCTTAGATCGTTTGTGAAACTGTGACACCAGTTCTAGGTAGTTGAGGCTCAAACTTTTGTTTTGGATACATGTTCAGATATTCTATTGCTTCTCTTCCGCTTATTTAAAATTTTTCGCTGTATTCACATTATTGTTTTTATTTGTTAAAGAGTATAAAATGGGTAAAAAGGTAATTTGTTAAATATTAGGCTTGCCTAGCTCACATTAGTAGGCTCCATCACGACTCCCGAGGGTGGAAAATCCAGGTCGTGACACTCTAGAAGAGACGGTAATTTCTAACATTCTGCCACTTGGCCCACATATTAAAATCAGATAATCCTTTTTGAGGGATAAACAAATAATACGGCCATAAATTTTATCACTCAACTAAAAGTTACGTAACAATCACTTTAACTAGAATATATTATTACACGAATCATGGCGGTCATGCTTTTAAACAAACACTTTCTTCCATGTATTATAATGCACAATACATTCTAACAAAGTGTCTAACAAATTTATGAATGAACTTAATATAAGTCATTCAGAGTCCCACTTTATTGATCCAATGATCACAAATAATACATGAAAACCCAAAAGTGTGCACTGTCATGTATATCGAAATAAACATAATGTCTAGACAAATTGTTAGAGAACAAAGCAAGGCTAAATTGAGCTACCAAGACCCATATGGTTTACATGATCCTTGAAAATATTAGCCGGCAGACCTTTAGTCATAGGATCAGCAATCATCAAAGTAGTAGCAATATGCTCAAAACTCACATCTTGCTTCTTCACATAGTCTCTAACCATCAAGTACTTTATGTCGATGTGCTTTCTTCGGCTGCCACTTTTGTTATTCTTAAAAAAGACAAAAACAAGATTTTACTTGACCATAATGACTCTGATGACCAGACTGCATTTGTCGTCAACAAAATCAGTTGGGCATTTGGGATTATTCTCTTATCAGTCTGATAGTATTGAGTTACATTTTTAGAATGCAAGAGGTTATAATCTAATTTCTTAAAAAACTGCAAAAACCTAAAACATACAAATAATTAATTAGATGTTTAATCTATTTTCTTAAAAAACTGCAAAACCCTAAGTAAAACATACAAATAATTACATAAAATTAGTTTTACCGAGTTGGAATATATGATTATTATGTACGTCACACAAATATTTACTGATTTTTTTTTTCTTCTGTTCAAGTCTTAAAGGTAGTCCGATGCACAAGTTATTTCGCATTCACGTAGGATTTGAAAATGGACCGCACTCTAAGGGTGTGATGCAGACAACCTATCAAAATGCAAATATTAGTAGTTGCTTCCACATCTCGAACCCATAATCTATAGGTCACACGGAAATAACTTTACCATCCCTCTAATGTTCCCCTTTATCTGTTCAAATCTTGATAATAATTTTCTAATGTCTACACTCGTGGGAGATATTGAAAACAACATCTCTACCTTCACTAGGTAGAGGTAAGGTCTGTGTCCCGAAATCCACCTGTAAAAATATATTGAGTTTGTTGTTATTATTATTGTTATTGTTATTGTTTATACTCGTGAGAGATAGTAAATACCTAATGAAGCTAGTCGATATGTGCGGAAATTAATCTGAACACTACGATTATCAATTATAATATACGTTAGAAAAGTGGTGTCTAATCAAGTTACCTTTTCGTAAAATTTACTTTAAGAAATATTGCCTTGTGCTTCTTATGGTGTATAATCAAAGAAAAACAAAAAAAGCTTTTAATAAAGTGGTATTCCACATTGTTTGGTACTCGTTTAATAATGCATTTCTTTAATTTTCTTAATGCACATTCTTCTACTTTTTCTGGTTTATTGGAGTGCTAAACTAGGTTGGTGTATCGTTGTAATCCATTGTTTAACTCATTATTGGACAAATTACGACTCAAAACTCTTTATTGTCCTCAAAGTGAGGAGTATTTACGTGGTTAAATAAAATTAAAGCTATACTTTTCCTTATTTAAACTTTAAAGTCTCTTTTTTGCCTTTGTATTTATTTTCTCCACTTTGAAATTTCCCACGTTTAGAAAGTACTTGTAGTTGTATACTCCCTCCTTTTTGTTAAAGAAATAAGCTAATATGATTTGGCAAATAATTTTTTAAAATTAGATTTTATCAAATATTTTAAATAATTAATTTTGGGACATTATGATTTGGTGTAATTCTTATAAAAAATTTCAATCTTCTACTTCTGAATCCTAAGTTAACTGGACATTGCATGAATCTCTATCAGATTTTGTTAGTTCAGATTTCACACAACACTTATTAAGTAGGCGTTTGGACATAAAATTAAAATTTCGGAAAAAAAATAATATTTAGACTTAAGTTGAAAAATGGTATTTGAAATTTAAAATTATATTTGGACATGCATTTTACTTGAAAAAATATTGTAGTTTTGTAAGTGGGGAAAAAAATAAAAATTTTAAAAAAGTGATTTTGACCACTTTTTGATTTTTTGTAAAACTCATTGTCAGAAAAATTTAAAAAACTTACAAAATTTCATGGACAAGTACATTGTGAATTTTTTTCGAAATAAAGGGAAATTTTTTATGGACAAATGGGTCCTAAGTTGGACAACACAAGGAATTCAATATTTTTATTTTGATTCTTACCTCACCACAATTAATATTTAGTACTTAAACCACACAATTATAAACTTTGATATGTAACTTTTATTTTAAAAAAATTTAAATATTTAAATATCTAAATTCAAATTATAAATAAAATATATTGATAATCAAGACCTCTGATTAAACATGAACTACAAATCCTCCTCGCTTTCGCGCGATCATCTCTCCCTCTATTTTTTTTTTTATGCATTTTATATAGTCGTACTTTAAATTCCGTCATTTTTTTTACCGTAAAAAAAAAGATGAAGTTGACCGCTACCTCATGGTAAAAGACCATCTCAACCTTCACCTAATCACCGAACTAGGGCTGCTTATCGGGCGGATTGGGCGGTTATTTACACTTAACGGTATGGCTTATCGGTTATCGTCTTTTAAATGTATTAATCCGCTAGCCACCCGATAAGATATGGCGGATTGGTATCGGTTTAGCTCTTATCGGGCGATTTATCGGCCTAATTCAATCTATATTACACATTCAGAAATTTCAGCATACAAATTCAGAAATCGAAAATACACATTCAGAAATCGAAATTACACATGTCTGTTAAGTTGTGAGAACTCAGAAAGAAGATTTCTTATCTAGCCTAGGAACACACTAACGCCTCCTCTAAACAGAACACATTAAATCCCAAAAGAGAACACGTTTCTTTCTTTTTGCTTATTTAGGAATTAGTCGTTACGACTTAAGCGTTAGAGTCTAAGAGACAGAGTACTGGAACTCTGGAAGTGGAAGGGTTTTTAATATTTAATATATATATATATATATATATATATGGATAAAAATAAATTTTATGTGTGTGTGTGTGTGTGTATATATATATATATATATATATATATATATATATATATATATTTTCTTAACGGGCTAACGGATTGTCCGTTAAGAAAATTGAATAATCCGCCCCAAACTGATAAGCCGTTAATAAAAAAATTTTAATCCGTTCCCCGTCCGTTAAACCGTTAACCCAGATACCAATAAGTCGTTAAACTTCGGTTTCGATTCGATTTTCGGTTTCGGATCGATCTTAAACAGCCCTACACCGAACAATTGTAAGATCTCAATTTGGTCAAATAAACAGAGTTAAAACAAAATTAAGAAAAGAAAATAAAAGACATGATACCGGCACGTCAATTAGCCGGTAAAAGGGCAATAGAATCCTGAAATTGGATTCTCTTTTTCGTATTCATCAGTTACCTACTCTTCGGAACAACCCACTTGTCCTATTTATTTATTTTTTCAATGAGCTGTCTACAATAATTAAAGAATTAAAATAATACACACAATTCACGCAAATAACATTTTTATATTATTATATCACCTAAAAATTATATATAAATAAACTTCGAAAAGGTAAAATCTTGATTTCAAAAATCAAATAAATTTACCTGTTATACAAATAATTAATTAAAGATAAAAAAATGATCCGATGGTATAAAAATTCTTATACTACTAGAATTTATTACTTTCATAATTAAATATGGAGCAGGGGCTCAGCTAGACTTTCCAACGCTGGTTCAGCCGAGCACAGTAACTTTGGTCCAAACTTTATATTTATTTTTAAAATTTCATTGAATATATACAAATTATTAATTCAATAATTTAGAAAAATAGAATCCTGAACGTATATTACGAAGTTTAATTTTTTTTCCTTTTCAATCATATTTATTATATAGAAAAAATAGGGAATAACTAGGTACTCCTAATAATATTTTAATACAACCAACCCTGAAAATCGCCTATATAAGCAGAGCAAACTATTCTGCCTCTACAACAAAATTATCTTCTATCTCTTTAATTTATCAGAAAATTGTTAGACTTCTATTTTCATTATGTCTCTGCTTTCAGATCTTATCAACCTCAATCTCTCTGATTCTACCGAGAAAATCATCGCTGAATACATATGGTTAGTTTTCTTTATTTTTTTTTTCTGCATTAATAATTTAGTTGAACTGTTTTTACACCAAACACGAACATGATTTGTTTTTTCTGCTTTTTAACAGTTTTTTTTTGCCTGTTTTATGGATCTTATGATTTTTAAAGCTATTTAAGATTGATTTCTGTGTTTATTTCTCAAAGCGTGTAGTTTTTATGTTTTTTTTTCCTGGATTTTGAGTATGATGTCTTGTTGTGATTTAGTGAGTAGTGTTTTTAGTGGAGTTTTTATTTGAACAATTAATTTAAATATTGTTACACAAATAGCCACTTAGATTCGATATTTACTTTTTTTAGCCGGTATACATAGATTATATATTGATTGCAGTTATTTGGGTTAATTCTTCAACTAAAAATAGCTTGCGGATGTGTAAAGTATATATAATCAATATATAATCCGTGTATAATCAATGTGTATCGTTTAGAAATAGTAAACATTCAGATTTTTTTTTTTTGAGTGAAATGTTACGAGTGTTTATGTTGATCAATCTGTCAATTTCATTAGATCCATTTTTTCCCTTTTGTTTTTTTGTTTCTTTTGTAGTTTTCCTCTTTAATGAGAACTTACTTTCATTGTTCTTTTATCTACAATGAGTAATAAAAAAAAAAGTACTTTCTGCATAAAAAAGTAAACTTTTTTCTTGTTTGAATTTCCAAAGCCATTGGAATATGCACAATTTTCAGGGTTGAAATTTTTCCTAAAGCTAATAGAAAAAGTTTTTTTTTTCTGGATGAGTGATATTTTTTTGAGAAAGATCTGATTTTTATAGTCTGTTTTATCACTTTTCCTTTTGATAAAAATTGTACCTTTTGATGTTAATATTAATATATTTTTTTTTTGTATGTATCCTTTGTTTGTTATCAGGATCGGTGGATCAGGCATGGACATAAGGAGCAAGGCCAGGGTATAAATTATTTTATTGATTTAGTGTTATATATAATTTTTTGTGTTTTTTTCTTCTGAATTTTGGAATAGTGAATTTTGCTTATATATATATTTTTAAAATTTTTAATTTCTTGATTTGCAGACTCTTTCTGGTCCTGTTACTGATCCTGCAAAACTACCCAAATGGAACTATGATGGATCTAGCACAGGTCAAGCTCCTGGAGAAGATAGTGAAGTGATCTTATAGTAAGTAGCCTTTTTTAATGTGTAAAATCTGCTAATTTTTAATATTTTTTTTGTAAAGTGAAAATTTTCTGACTGTCATTTAATTGATATTTTTATACAGCCCTCAAGCTATCTTTAAGGATCCATTCAGAAGAGGCAACAATATCTTGGTTGGTTGCAGATACATTTATTTCATATCATTAATTCCTGTATTCAAATTTTTATAGTTGACTTTTATTGGGAATTTGAAAAGAGTTAACTTTTCTATACGCTGATAGTATAAATGAATTTTTACGGTAACCTAAATGATAACTATAAGTAACTGTGCGTCAAAAACTAGATTAGTAATCTATGAAATAACATGATGGGTATAATACACTGATTACCTATGTTGCTCGCACTCCCCGAAAATGTCACCGTGTGCGTGTCGGATTCTCCAAAAGCAGTGTATTTTAGGAGATTACGACACGGGTGCGGCAATATTATGGAGAGTCGGCGCAACATAGCTGATTACACTATCCATAAATATATATGAATCATTTTAGTGAATCATTTGTTTGATTTTTTATTTTTATTTTTTTGTACTGAAGGTCATGTGTGATGCCTATACTCCTGCTGGTGAGCCTATCCCGACAAACAAGAGGCATGCTGCTGCCAAGATCTTCAGCAACCCTGATGTTGTTGCTGAGGAACCCTGGTATTGACATATTCTGTTTAGCTTTTAAATTATAGATTTTTTCTTTATATCGATATCGTTTTGAAGATTTCCTGATTGTTTGGAAAAATTTGTGTATAAATTAGGTATGGTATTGAGCAAGAATACACCTTGTTGCAAAAGGATATTAACTGGCCTCTGGGCTGGCCTATTGGAGGCTTCCCTGGACCTCAGGTAGATTATTAATACTCTTCATTTTGCTGCAATTTTCTTCTGTTTCCTATGTTTATTAGACATTGTTCTTTTGTATTTGGCTTATCTGTATCTTTCTCATAGATCATTTTCTTAGACTGCTGGCATAACAGAAGAAACTAACAGTGGAAAAATTATCGCAACACAATAGTATCCTTAACGTTACGCCTATTTTTCTTCTTCTTGGAGTCGCTTCCTCCCTCTTTTCAAAAGAAGTTTGTATCTCTGCTGTTATGTTTGGAAAAGGAGAATAAAAATTTGAGAAGCCTGATTTAATGAAATGAATACAAGTTACCTTGTATCAGTTTCCCATAACTTCGGTTGAATTGCAAAGATTCGTGTATCATGACTACAAACCACTTCATTTGACTTAATCTAGAGAATTTATTTCTCTGGTTGATTGATCCAATGTCTGTGGTACTAATACTTCATATTTTTTTTTGGGTGAGTTTACCTAATTTACTGTTTCATCTAGGGACAATACTAATGCGGAGTTAGCTAACTTAGCTGTCTATCTGACCGTATTTATTGTTGCTTCTAGGGACCATACTACTGTGGAACCGGAGCTGATAAGGCCTTTGGACGTGATATTGTGGACTCCCATTACAAGGCTTGTCTTTATGCTGGGATTAACATCAGTGGTATCAATGGAGAAGTCATGCCCGGACAGGTATAGAGGCGTTCTTGTTTTCCCATCTAGCCATAATTGAACGATGTCACAAATATTTAATGTGTTTTTGTTTAAACTTATGCAGTGGGAATTCCAAGTCGGACCTTCTGTTGGCATCTCAGCCGGTGATGAAGTGTGGGTAGCTCGTTACATTCTTGAGGTATTGCAGCTTGACTGTTCGCACTTTCATTGACCATTTGGACCATTTTAAATTCGATTCTTTTGCTATTTTGTTGAGCTTGAATGCAATTTACTAATTGACTTGGTTTAACAGAGGATCACGGAGATTGCTGGAGTGGTTGTGTCATTTGACCCCAAGCCTATTCCGGTGAGCTTTCTATTATGTATCTTACAAGTTCTTTGATTTGATTGTCGAAACATGTTGGATACAATCTGGTCTCCACCGACTGGATTAGTTATGTTGCTATGAACTGATATCGTTTGGAATAAGGTGTTTATTAACGATGAATATTTCCTTTATTGTCAGGGTGATTGGAACGGAGCAGGTGCTCACACAAACTACAGGTAGAGGCACAACATTTAATTCATTCGACTTTTATCTTTATATCCATCTGTTCCTATGAGTTAAAACTTTGGATTTTTTCCAGCACCAAGTCGATGAGGGAAGATGGAGGCTACGAAGTCATTTTGAAGGCTATTGAGAAGCTTGGCCTGAAGCACAAAGAGCACATTGCTGCATATGGTGAAGGCAATGAGCGTCGTCTCACTGGAAAGCACGAAACAGCCAACATCAGCACCTTCAAATGGGTATATAAACATTTTATCTTTCTCATCATTTCTCATTTTTGCTGCTTTTTTCTTTGGTGGTGGAGGTTCAACTATGATAATCGTTTGGAAGTTGAGATTGACTTTGGACTTTCTCTGTTGTTTAAACATTTCGAACGGGTCTTTCTTGCTAAAAGATTTTTTTAATCTCCAAGTCCGATTAAACACCACCACCACCAACAATAGACCAAGTGTAATCCCACAAGTGGGGTCTGGGGAAGGTAGTGTGTACGCAGACCTTACCCCTACCTTCAAGAAGGCAGAGAGGCTGTTTCCGGAAGTCCAGTTAAACACCGTTATATAAAATGAAACCCGTACTATTTTGCAGCAGAATGCATCCAACATCTTATCTTGTTTTATAACACAACTTCATATGACATGTGCAGGGGGTTGCAAACCGCGGTGCATCTGTCCGTGTAGGACGGGACACGGAGAAGGCGGGCAAGGGATACTTTGAGGACAGAAGGCCAGCTTCAAATATGGATCCATACGTCGTTACTGCCATGATCGCGGACACCACCATCATCTGGAAACCTTGAAGCTTTTTAGTATGAATTGCTTGTTTCTGGTTGCACAATTTGGGATAGAAAAGGATTGATTTATGAAACAGCCCTTTCGCTTCGCCTGTGTCTTTAGTTAGGGTAGTCTGGTCTTTTGTTATTTTTCTTTTATTCCAGTTGAAGTTGTATTTTCATACAGCAAGGCTGATTTCATTGCTTATGATTTGGCAATGGTGTTACAAACAAACAATGTTATTCTTATTAATAACAAATTATGAAAGGGTTGGTTCTGTTGCTCATTTACTGCTGTTTTGAGAAGTGACAACTGCTGTATTTTTCCTTCTTTTTTTACCTTTGTTTCGTCAATTGCGCAATTTCACTTGGACATCGATTTGGTTGAAACTAGGGTGGGCGTTCGGCAGTTCGGATTGAATATGAGAATTTCGGTTTTCAGATTGAAGAAATGACAATCCAAATCCAATCTTGGTTTTGGATTGATCAGTTTGGATATTATGAATTTTCGGTTTTAAGCGTATAAGTTGAAATGTTTCTACTTTTTACAAAAATGAATATCCAAATGAAGTACTCATGTTAAATTGCCTGAAAGTTCCTCATTATTGCTGCAATCATCCAAATAAAGTATTCAAGTAATAAAATTATTATAAAAAAATAATTTTATTCATATAAAAAATATTCTAACAGTAACTTAATAATTAATATTGAATATAATAGATAATATCTAATGGGTATGATATTGAACTTATTACTATTGACATATGGATAATAGATTAAATATAAAGTATAAAAACTTCAGATTTTCGGATATCCAAAAATCCGAAGTACTAAATCCAATATCCAACCCGAAATCCAAAAACTTTAAAAAGTAAATCCAATATCCAATCCGTAATCCGAAAATCCAAAAACTTCGAATTTCGGATTTGCCAATAATATGCCACCCCTAGTTGAAACATGAAATATGAGTTTTTGAAGATGGGATGAGAAATAGTTTTTGTAAGTTGAAATTGTATTTGGACATGTATTTTACTTGAAAAGAACTTGAAGTTTTGTGAATAAAAAACTTCAAAAACTACTCTAGAGTTGTTTTTGGGTAGGGGTGGAAAATGGGCAGGTTGGGCTGAATTTGGGCGGGTCAAGATGGGTTAGGTCAATAATGAGTCATTGCCCAACCCAGCCCAAAGTGTGTACTTGGGCTAAGATGGGCTGGGTCAATGTCACGACCCAAAATCCACTAAGAGTCGTGAGGGCACCGGACCCCACTGTCAGGCAAGCCAACAACAACTAACTAGTAACTTCTCGTTTAAATATTTTTCTAAAATCACTTCTTATATGCGTTTAAACAATACGTGATAAATTCCTCTGAATAAATGATGAAACATTTAACAATTTTACATTCTGAATAAACCCATAGACATCCCCAGAACCCGGTGTCACAAGTGCATGAGCTATTTCTAAGAAACAATACAATACAATATCCGTCCGGAATACAAATGGACAGAAAGTAAATACAATATACTGAAGGGGACTATACTAGCTACGGTCCGCCTCGAATAATGCAGCTCACCTAGTCCCAGTATCATCCATACTGCTACGCCCAGTAGGCCACTAGTAGTACAAGTGCCTGTGCAACAAAAATGCACAGAAGTGTAGTATGAGTATATAAACAATGTGTACTCAGTAAGTATCCCGCCTAATCTCGAAGAAGTAGAGACGAGATGGCAACTTCGACACTTACTAAATGTCCAGTAATATTATTATTAATGCGATGACCCACAGATCCATTAAGAACAACAGTAAAATTCAATGAGTCACTAAACAGGTGAAAGCTCCTTTTTAATTAAACCTCCGGATTCATAACCCCTAAATTGGCAATTATCTCAAGTCGAGGAAAACAGATATTAGTATCAACAAATATCAAAGCAAGCAATACAAGCATGCGCAACTCATGCCGAGGACGTACGACCCGATCCAACAATATTTAAACCGTGCACTGCCGAGGATCGAACGGCACGAACCATAGATGCATCTATTACCCCGCTCGCGAACCATACATGCGACGCCGTCAAATTTAAATAAGCAATCATCCTGCTCGCGAACCTTACATGCGACGCAGGTACACATAGAAATGCATGCTCAAACAGCAGATTAAAAATTCATCGAGGAACATTTATCCAAATAAAAGCCAATTCTCTTTTAATGATTCCAGAAAATGAAGTTTAATCCTTTTAGAAATTCATTTACTAGTTCGACATGATTTAAGCAATTCAACTGTAACCAACATTGCAATTATTCCAAGTACAACATGCTTTTGGGTCCTAGACTACCCGGACAATAACGTAATAGTAGCTACGCACGGACTCTCGTCACCTCGTGCGTACGTAGCCCCCACAAATAGGAGCACATAACCAATTAACTCACCTATGGAGACAATTCCCTCTTGCAAGGTTAGAAAGGAGACTCACCTCGCTTCGAAGATCCATAACCGGCATTCCACGCCCTTCCGAAAACTCAAATTGATGCACAACGCTCCAAAACTAGCCAATAGTTATGCAAATCCATTAATATATGATAAACTACTCATATTAATCCAATTTATAACAATTCCTAACCACGATCGGAAAGTTGACAAAAATGCCCTCGGGCCCATGTGCCCGGATTTTCAAAATTTTCGAAGAATAGGTTTACCCATAGCCTCATGAACTCAAATATATATTTTTCTCTTAATATCATACCCAAAATCGTGGTCAAATTCCAAGAATATAAATTTCTAGGTCTTTCTACCAAAACCTCAAATTTCTACCAATTTACATGCTAAAATCTATACATAATCGATGTATTTAACTCAAGATGGATGGGATTAGCTTACCTTATCGTTGATGATGAAAAATCCCACTTGAAGCTCTCCAAAATCGCCCACACCAAATGAAAAATAGGGGCAAATGACCAAACCCCCGATTTTTAAAGAACCATTCTGTCTCCAGCAGTTTCCGCACCTGCGGTCGCTTGACCGCAGCGGTTCCGCAGGTGCGAGAATAACAGCCGCTTCTGCGGTCCGAGGCTCCCCAGTCCAAATCCGCTTCTACGCCCTCTCATCCGCATATGCGGTCCCGCATCTGCGGCGAAATTACCGCATCTACGGTCCCAGCTGGCCTGCCCTTTCCGCTCCTGCGACTGAACCGCTGCAGGTGCGGTCCCGCTTCTGCGGCTACTTGACCGCATCTGCGGTCCCTTCCCTCCTGATCCAAACCGCATCTGCGGCTCCGCACCTGCGGCCAAACCCTCGCAGGTGCGGTCATACCAGATACCAGCAACTTCAGCCTTTTCCAAAATTTCATTTCCGATCCGTTAACCACCCGGAGTCTACCCGAGGCCCCCGGGACCCCAACCAATCCCAAAACACATTACGGACTTGCTCGAGGCCTCAAATCATATCAAACAACGCTAAAACCACGAATCGACCTCCAATCCAAGCTTTATGAACTTTAGAATTTCAAACTTCTACTTTTGATGTTTAGACCTATCAAATCACGTCCGATTGACTTCAAATTTTGCACACTAGTCATATTCGACATTATGGACCTACTCCAACTTTCGGAATCGGATTCCGACCCCGATATCAAAATGTCCACTTCCGGTCAAACTTCTCAAAACCTTCAAATTTCTGTCTTTAGCCAAATGACTCCAAAATGACCCACGGACCTCCGAATTAACTTTCGATCGCGCTCCCAACTCCAGAATCACCATACGGAACTACTCCCAGACTCGAAATCGCAAACGGACATCGATAACACTGAAATGCTCTTCAACCCAAACTTATGAAATTTCTTCCAAAATGCTAACTCCCACAATAGGCGCAAAAATGCTCCCGGGTTATCCAAAACCCGATCCGGGCATACGCCCAACTCCGAAATCGTCATACGAACCTGCTGGAACCTTCAAACCCTGATTCTGAGGTCGTTTACTCAAAGTTCCGATCTTAGCTAATTCTTTTAACTTAAGGCTTCTGAAATGAGAATTTTCTTTCCAAATCAACTCCGAACTTCCCGAAATTTAATTCCGACCACGCATACAAGTCATAATACCTGAAATGTAGCTGCTCATGGCCTTAAACTGCTAAACGGCACGCTAGGGCTCAAAACGACCGTTCGGGTCGTTACATTCTCTCCCACTTAAACATACGTTCGTCCTTGAACATGCTAAGAACTGCGCTGGGGTTGTTCGAAATCTCTGTTTAACACCTCGAGCACCTACCCGTGCTACTACGACTCAGCTGGGCACCCTAGCCCGATCGATTTGAAGATATGCTTGTTCGCTTAAGAAAATAAGCCTTAGACCCCAATTCCAACATCCGGAATTCTCTGCCAGGCCTGTTCCAACATACGCTCACCGTATCAATAACTACACGCAGCACCAAAACATGACTGCATACGTTAGCTGAATTCACAACTTGTACCACTTTACTCACAGGGCCACAATAACATTCTCTGATCAAATTAATCGAAATTCCACGAATCTGATGCTCTCATTGTACCTCATGACCTACATAGGTCTTGCTCTAATTCTTACAACACCGCCATGACGGAAGAGATGTGTAGAAATTCATAACCGACTGCCGAATCAACAAATCTTTGGGTCTATACTCCTGACTAGAACCATCACCTCATTCTGAACCAAATAATGGTCTTAGCTCCTTAATATACTTCATATAGTCAGATTGCACTGATCCTAAATTCAATGATCTCGTCTCACCCAGTACGAACTGCTCAGGAAATAAACCACCCCGGACATAATCAAAAGTCTCATATGATGCCACAATGTGCCAATAGGCTACCAATTCGAACGCGATACAATGAAAACGAACTCTGAAAAGGAAATCCAATCACCCCGCTCGCGAATCATACATGCGACGCGGTCAACATAATTGAACTGACACCCCGCTCGCGAATCATACATGTGACGCGGGCACACAGCTAATATGAGTCTTCCTCAGAAAAATAGGAGACAAAACACATAAAACAGATATAGGGAACTGTACTCAACATCATACTGTTGCGGCGCGCAACCTGCTCCAAACAACATACCCATGGCGGCGTGCCACCCGATCCACACATAAAATTCGCATAAAGAGATACACACCGAGCTAAATTGCTCATTATAACAAGATACCGAATATCGGTCCCAAGCATGCTAAGTGCATAATACCATCCCTGGGGAGACATATAGTGCTATAAGCTACAACTCAAGCACAACTGAGGTGCGATATACGATCTGAACCTCAACAGCCATTTTGCTCATATAACATCATCACTACGCGAAACCTCACACATAAGCGATTCACCAAGCCGTCTCACAACTCGCACGGCGCAATACATCATTAGATGAAATAACCGGCAACGAAATACGCCCTGACTACTCTTCCATAAGAAGCGCATTACTGAAATGAACACATCTGGCCTGATATAGAGCCCATATTCATATTTAAATCCATCCACAGACCTCAAGCTGATTCTGATCGTACTGAATCAGGCCAATAACCTTTCAAAGGTTTATAACAACTCCCCTTTCTCTTATAACACATAAGAACAACCATCATAACCGGAGTAATCATCCATAGTCCACAACTCAATAAATCAAGTGCCCTCCAGGCATCAATTCCCAAATCAACGATATCACCACAATCTTCATACTTGGTTTAACTCTTCAACCAATCAAGTGACTACATGCCACACTTATACAACCTTCCCGTGGGGCACGCTCCCACAACCTTCCGTAACAGATAACATGTTTGTACATCCAAACCACCGGCCGCACTAACGCTAAATAGCGATCAAGAATCCCTAACCAGGATGCAAAGCCTTTTTCACAAAACACCAACCTCAAGTGACGCTGAAGGCAATACCAACTTACTTTAAACATCGAAACTACTTCCCTGCCCATCCGAGCTCGTGAAATCTATGCCAACACCAAACTGTAACCTTGATCCTCTCTGCGAATTCCATACCACTCGCTGCGCCCAACATGCCATCATACGATAGAACGCGATCTTTCATCATAAATCCGTAACCACAAATGGATTAATCACTTCATCATATAAAACTCTTCACTTATCTCACTTCAGGAGATCCTTAGCATCACACACGTGAACTCTCATAACCGTAGCACACGCAATTCTCTAAGTAGTGGTCTAAGCTACCACAGCCCTTCTGGAATCCGCCTACACATAACAGGCCATAACAGTAGAATACTTCTGAGTAACATCAATTGCGGCGGCCGACAGGCCTCGCACGTATCGCCACAAATCACTTGCATAATTTGCTGAAGGAACTGATTACTACCACCAATATGCCAATTCAACTATGGCTAACCACTCTATCTCCTTCCAATTTATCCTTGATTGCCTTAGAAATAATAATAACTCCATTCAACACATGACACACTCCATCCGCACTCATCTCGACTGACCTTCAATCATGAGACCATGCTGTCTCAAATCCCCCGAACCATTTCATACTTCCCAATTGCTACACTGCAAGTCGAAACATCATAGAACATCCTGTACCCCCTTCTCATAAGCTGCTACCAAGCTGGATTCTTAACCGTACCTATAGGCTCGCAATCATTAATCACCACGCTTTGCCCTTTTGAACCCACTAGGACCATTGCTGAGAGCCACCCGCTCTGACTTGGCCCCGAATATAATCAATTCCATAAATCTTCAAGCACATGAATACCCCCTCGGCGAAGCACCAGGCGGAATCACTTCCCTTGAAACCCACATTTATACAAGGCATAAATCCTGAATCCTTCCCCAAGTCTGAACATGGGCCAATAAGGCCAACGATAGCACACCTTTAACAATTCCTCTGCTCAAATTACCGCTTATGTTCTTTTCCTGTGGCTGAAATAACCCATTAATATGCTAATAATCAGAATTCCCGCAAGTAGTTAACCATGCAACCCTAATCATAGGCGGTGGGACTCTCCCACTTAGCTTGAAGCCATTATTACACAACTCTGGACTTCACCAGGATCCTTGCTTTCTTATTGACATAACCTTATGCAATCAACCACAAAAATTCTCGGAATATTTTCTGTAAAACCCCTTTTGATACCCCGAATCATCCACCACTTTCACACGATCGATCTCCTTGCTGCATAGCCAATAAAACCCTGTGCAGAACTTTGCCAACCATGCGACCGCCATCCTGCTTACTGGAGATATCCCGCCTGTGGGATCTACGTGCCGACGTCTTCCAACACCGCTACACGGGGTGCAAACACCACAACATTAATGACCCATCCTGAGTCCAAGCTCACTCTCTAGCTGCACGAGTCCGTTCACCCCTCGTGGACATCAATTAAGTGCGGGGTAACATCCTTCCCATTCCAAGTTAGGTTGTATCCTCCTTCATTTCTGTGAGCACGTGATTTTTGCCCTATATGAATTACTCCCAGAAACTCAAAACAAAGCAATTTCTTTCAGTGTTTGCAATATAGTGGACTTTGTGACATTTCCTGTCAATTGTTTGCATTGGTGAAAAATACAAAAATATATTGCATTTTGCATTTAGGATTTAACTTTGCATTTTAGGATTAATTAACAAATTAGTTGTTTTATAAGAAATGAAAAAAAAGAGAAGAGTAGTTTACTTTTGCTTTAATTTTAATTCTTGGAATTTTAGTAGTCTTTCTTTTATTTTGATATTTAATTATTTGTGGTAATTTTCATTTAGAGCTGATTGATTTAATTTGGTAGGATAATTTTATTAAGAGCTAATTTAGATTTTAGGTTTTAATTTGAAAAAAGAAAAAAAAGAAATTCAAAAGAATTGAGTCATCTATAAAAGACCCACGAATTGGGCCTGCCTTTGATTTTAAATGTTTTGTCCAAACCAGAGGCCCAAAACCGCCCCAAATCACACCTGCACCAGCCCAGACACATTTTGCACCCGGTCCAGCCCCCACTCTTTAAACGACTCCGTTTTGGGTAGGTCAATCTTGGCCGTCGAGGATCTTTGATCCTACGGCTCAGAACTATGGGTACACTTAATATATAAGTGTCTGAAATGCCCTACCCCCCTCTCACCTCTCTCCTTCACCCCTTCAGAGATCCCTCCCATCCCCGTCGTCTACCGCCCTAGACCGCCGTCGGAAATCGCCTCACGGCGGCGGCCGGCCACCAAACACCTCCAATTTTACACCATGGACTCCCATCACCCTCCCCATCCCGAATCTATAGTTAGTTTCCCTCGAATACCACCCAATCTCCTCAAATAATCGAAACCCTAGCGCCGCCCCCCGCCGTGTCCGATGGCGCTAACCCCAACCTTCCCCAAATTTACATCACAAGTTCACCTGAAACCCCCTCACCCTAAATACCCTTTCCGTTTGTTTCGAATTTCCCCATATCGTCTCGAATCTCAAATCGAAAAAACCCTAGTTCCGCAAAGCTAATATCCCCTCGATCTCTCTCAGTCATTGACCTCACTATCAGACCCTCGGTCTATCTCAGTCATTAACCTCACGATCAGACCCTCGGTCTATCAGTAAATCGGGGAACTCACCCCAAACAGTTTTCATATTTTAAGTAAAGTGATAAAACCAGGTTATAAAGTGATAAAACCAGGTTTAATCAAACAACAGGTAGAACATGACTGAGGTTATGCTTTCAAACAAAAAGAGGGAGGAAAATTAGTAACAATGCCCCTAAGGGTCTCAACAGGTCGGCACAAGGCCCCAAACATGGCATACTTCCCCAAATTATAATATCAATCTCTAAAATACGGAATATCATAAGATTTCAAATCAAATACGCGACTTAGCAGTCGTACGGGACGGACCAAGTCACAATCCCCAACGGTGCACGGCTCCACGCTCGTCATCTAACGTGTGCATCACCCCAAAGTAGCACCACTACTGTGAAACTCCGGGGGTTTCAAACCCCGTAAGTACCAGTACNGGCAACAGAAATTAGAAGCCACTAGAAGCACCTAGAAGGGGTTCTAATTGGAATTTCAGAATTATAGTGGTGTGACTTGGGTAGCAAGTCAGTAAGTAATGGACCCCTAAGCTAAAACAAGAATTAAAAAAGGGGGGTAAAGGGTAAATAAGAGGTCCTGAAGTCTGCCCTAAGGCTTGGCCTATAAAAGGACATTATTCTTGCCTTTGAGGGAGGAAGGAAAAAAAATGATTGGAGAGCTAAAAATCCAGAAGTAAAGGCTGCCCAGTTTTACTATTTTAGAAAGGGTTTCGAGAGCTGAAAATACAAAAGTGAGAGTCTGCAAAATAATACTGTTTCCACCCAAATTTGAGCACAAAAGCACGAAAATACTGTTGTTATATTGAAAAATCCCTGAATCTTATTGTAGTATTCCCTCTATGACAAATTTCTGAATAATTAATAGAGAAATGAGCTGAAGTGAGTGTGGTATTCAAGTTTGGGTCCATTATTGGTTGGAATTTAAGTCTGAATCTTGTGTGGAGTCTTCTGAGTTCAAAAATTGGTTTTAAGTGATTTCTCGAATCATTTTCTGGGCTGATTCTTTGCTGCTGGTTGTCATTTTCTGCTGCTGACTTCATCTCCTTCTTATTGTGTTTTAACTTCCAGGTATTTTTCAATCTCGAATGATGTGTGAAGAGTTTTGAGTCAGCAACTATAACTGAATCGTTGAAGAAATGATATATTATTCAGGTTCTTCTCATGTTAGTCTACTGGTAGATATGTTAGTTTGAGTTTTAGGTTGTGCAGTAATAGTAGTTGAAATTTACATGAGCTGAACATTCTATTATTTGTACCTAATTGGACTGTATGGATTTTGTCTAGATTTGTATGACTGTGATCTTAGTTAGGGCATAATTAATGTTAATTGCTCATTATGCACATGTTAGAAGTGAAGCTTGGGATAATTAAATTGCTGTTAGCTTTCAGATTTAGCACGTTCAGGTTAGTTTCATGGGTATTAACAATGGTATCATGAGTATTAACAGGATTGAATTCGATTAGTTGAACTAATTTAATCATATAGTTGATAATCACTTTAGTTAATCATGGCTCCCTATAATTGTTTGTGTTAATTCATAGCTTAACAACTTCACGTGAATAATTGTTTTAATTCTAGTTGATATGTGAAATTGTATCTCAATTTCTAGTCCATTGTTTCATGTACATCAATTTGAATCATGACGATAGTTTACAGCTTGATAGCTCAATGGATTCCGTTGGGCCTAGTAAAGGCCTGGACTGTCTGGGCCATGGAGAAGTAATTTAACATGGCCCAACTGTGTAAAAACTGTCCAAAACTTGTCGCCAGGCCAATTCCCTTTTAATTCAATTAATCTGAGGCCTAGGCAGTCTAGGTTATATTCTAGCTTCAACATCTTCACACTGGGCCCAATGTAAAAATCAGAAGCCCAAAGCTGGGCAAATTCTAATAGAAACAGCAATATTTTCCTTCTTCCTGGGCTAATTTTGAAGCCCGAAAATGCTGAAAGTTTGAATTTGTGTTAAGTTTGTGAGATTAATTCTTATAATGCGGGTTTTGGGCCTTCCGAGCTAGGTAGCATATTTGAATTAGGAGGTTTTTCTCTTGTTCAAGTGTGGACCTGAGTTTGAAGCTCGAATCCCGCGAAAGGTTCTCTAATAATAGTAATTAATGATGCTAATTAATTAGGGCCCTTTTAGAGACAACACTTTAATAGAAAATCGTAGTTTCTTTTAGGTTGGCCTTTAAAATAAAAACGAGGTGCGCCGCGCCAAATAAAATCACAAATCGCGTGGCCCTCTTTAACTACTTTATTAGAATATTTAGAATTCGGGTCGTGCCATTTAGCAAATTTTCATGGCCTCCGCAAAGTTAATAACACGTTAGTCGCTTTAGGCGCGTTCTTTAATAATCTTACCTTCCTAAACTCGGGTGTGCATTTCATGTGACCTAAATCCAAATCCCAAAACGTTGAATAAAATATGTTTAGGATTGCGGGTGCATTTCATGTGACGCGGTCCAAAGACATGTTTTAAACGACGTTCAACATTCTTAAAAATTGAATAAAAGCGGTTAAAAGCTAAAATTTGCACATAGGTTCAACATGTATTAAAATTAGATATTAAGCCGAATATACCAGTTGTGCGACCGTGCTAGAACCACAGAACTCGGGAGTGCCTAACCCCTTCTCCCAGGTTAACAGAATTCCTTACCCGGATTTCTGGTTCGCGACTGTTAAACAGAGTCAAACCCTTTCCTCGATTCGGGATTCAAACCGGTGGCTTGTGACACCATAAATCTCCCAAGTGGCGACTCTGAATCTCTTAATAGACGAATCGCGTCTCGATTGTCCTTTAATTGGAAAAACTCCCTTTATTATACCCTTTCGGGGGTGTAGTAGTAAAAAAGGAGGTGTGACAGCTCTGGCGACTCTGCTGGGGATAAGAACCCAGAACTTTCGGTTCAGAGTTCAGAATTTGAGCTCAGTTAAATTGTTATATTTGTATTCATCTGATTTTGTTACATGTTTGGGCTTAATGTGCTAAATGCTTTACCGCTTTGATATTTGGTGAATTGTATATATAAACTGTTGCGAATCCCTTCCTCTCTCCGAGTCTTCTACATCATGGAGAGGGGTGCACTTCGTGTAGCTTCTCTTCTGTTTAGAGTCTTTTCCCATTTAGAACGAGGTTTGGATAAGTTGCTAAGCCGGCGGAGCTTCTGTATCCCCGGTACGCTGCCTCCCCCTCGGCCCGAGTTGTCCGCTCGGGTAAGCCAGGTCTAGACCAATAAACCTAGGGTTTAAACCTAGAAGAACAAAACCTCATGCCGGATCCCTAGTAGGAACGTTTGTTTGCATCATGTGCATTTGACTTAGGGGACTCAACACAGGGGTTGGGTCCGTCTAGGACAGGTGACCTGAAATGAAAAGACCATCCTGATGCATCTTACGTGCTACTTGTGCATTCATCTGCTTTGGATTTGCATGTTGACCGGCTTGTATATAATGAGAGAAAATTGAGAAAAATAGCAGTGTTAGGGCTAAGTGAGGGTAACCACTTGTTTGGAAAAAACCGATGCCCAAATAGTACCGAAATGCTGCCGGATTTTTGAAAAATGAAAAGGAAAATATTTGAAAAAAAAGATTGTTCAAAATATATTTGGTTTTGACAAATTTGACCGAACTACGCTGGTTTGATTCTCACCGGATGTGAGATACGTAGGAAACCCTCATCGGGTCCAACCTCCCTTTTGCAAAAATAGCCAAAAATACCAAAACTTTAATTTTTGTCAAAATAAGTCGGGTGACGCCATTCTTGTTTAAAATAAGCCGAATGTCCCCAAAAGGACGCCGGAAGGCTGTTTTTGCAAGAACAGCCACCCTGAGTCATTTTAAACGGTTGGCAGGCACAGCCTTAAAATCTCCCTTCCGGACGTGCTGAAAGGCCGTATTTGCAAAACCGAGTCTTTGTTTTCTTAAATGAAAATTTTGAAAAATAGTCGCTTTTTCTTTTAAGTCAAAATGAGTCATTAAATAGCCATTTTTCTTTAAATAGCCACGCTTTTCCTTTTAGGTTAAAATAAGTCATCAAATTCCTTTAAATAAATGTGCAGGATGAGTACAGTTGACATTGAAACCTTCTTAGTCCTGAGTGAGATCCCTTTGAAGCTTCACATGTGGTGGAACGACTTAGGAAAAGGTAGCAGGGAAACAGTGGTAAAGATTCTAGGTGGTCTCGTTGGATTGTTGAACATTAAACCAAGGACGGACATTGTTGAAGCACTAATACCTTTCTTGGACCCAACCCGTAACGTATTTCGATTCTCGGACTTCGAGCTTACACCCACACTAGAGGAGATTGCGGGATATGCGGGTCTCAACGGGAACCTTAGGAGCAGATACCCATTGGCACCGAGACCAGTCACCCTCCACAGATTCTTGGACCTGTTGAGCATTAGTCGGGACATTCAGGATAAGCATCTAGCAGAAGGGTGTTGCACACTTCATTTCCTATACCACCGATACGGCAACCCGCGAGGTTTCGAGGAGCCTAACATCGGTTTGACACACGCCGAGAACAAAGATAAATGGGAGGCCCGACGGGGATTGGCTTTCATGGTAGCTTTTCTGGGGGTCGTGATCTGTCCACGAAAAGACGGCCACATAGATATTGGCCTTGTAGGAATGTTGTATGTTGCTATAAAGAAGTCTAACAGCACGGTGGTTCCCCTGATTGTGGCAGAAATGTATCGAGCTTTGACCTTATGCCGAGAGGGTATAAAATTCTTTCAGGGTTGTAATCTGTTGTTACAGTTATGGATACAGGAGCACCTTTGTCATCGCACGGGGTATATGAACTATGGTTTAACCGGGCTAAGCTGTATCGAGGAGTTTGGAACCCGGATAACAGGTTTTGAGTTCCCCGAGGGCACCGAGGCTTGGCTATCCTGTTTGAGATCTTTGACTGCGGATAAAGTTGAATGGGCTTTCGGGTGGCTTCCCGCTACTGAGGCTGTGTACACATCGACAGAAGTACCTTATATTCTTTTGATGGGCATTCGAAGCATCCAACCCTACGCTCCTTACCGAGTTCTGAGGCAACTAGGAAGATTCCAGACTGTTCACAGTGATGAAGACCTGAGCGGACAAATCATTGAGTTAGGTCCAAAAGCTGCATTTCCGGAAGGGAAAATCCGACAAATATGGAATGAGTGCAGGTACCTTGAGCCTAAGACTATAGTACAGGATCGGGCTAAAGGCGAAGTAGACCCCAAATACTTGACCTGGTTCGGCAAAAGGTTTCAGATTCCCCAGAGACCCGCCAAAAGGCTACATGTACAACAATTCACTGACGGAGCCCAAGTACAATGGGATTGGCTAGCTAAGGAAAAGGAATACTAGGCCAGGATAGGGGCGCCGGAGCAGCAAGTCCGAGATCTTCAATTTGAAAAGAGTGTGCAAGCTGCGGCTGACTAAGGTGACAAAAAGAAATTGACTCAAGAGAATGAGGTTCTTAAAGAGCAAATCCGACAAATGAAAATAGCTGCTAAAAATCACGAAAGAAGTCGGTCCGATGAGAGATTAATAAATGGGTTGAAAAAGCAAGTCTTAGAGTGCCAAGATGAGTTGGAGAAATCTGAGGGGAATATGGCAAAACTCCGGGCACAATGGGCAAAGAAGACAGAGGAAAGAGCCCAATTTGTGCAACAAATCAAAAGAAATTATGAGGGAACCATTGCCAATCTGAAAAGAAAGATGAACACCCTTGAAGATAAGGCAGCCCGACAGGACAAAGAATTTCAGGCTGAAAGGGAACAGTGCTATAGGCTAATGGCTGAGATGGAAAAAGAAATAAAGCTGTTGCAAGACCATCATTCCCACGACTCCCAGGTGTTAGAGGCTCGCAACCAACAGATAAGCCGTCTCCTCCAGGAAAAAGGCCAGATCAGGGAAAGAATTAGAGGCATTGCAGATTATATTGTCATGAAATGTCAAGCCGGCAAAAGAATGGGTCGTACCACTTTCTTTGCTACAGTGATGATATTTGTTCGTCAGGTTATGAATGATTTGGAGCAATTACAAAGGGGTCTTGCACACAGGCCCGCGGCGATGCCAAATGATGCCCCGCGGGCCCCAGGATTTGAAGCTTTGATGTATTCCTAGTTGTCGAGTCTGTATTTCGCTATTTTGAGTCTGTTTTGTAATTTTCCTTTTTAAGAAAAACAAATAGTTTAGTATCTTTGTAATCGGAGTTTTATTAATGAAAGGTGAAAATAAAAAAATAATAATAACAATTATTATTATTTCCTTATTTTTGTATTTATTTGCAAGAACTACGCTTGGTCTGATTCATGCGGGGTCATGATACGTAGGCAATCTCCATAGGATTCGACCGTAACCAAAAACAAAAAAGGCAAACAAGAGAAAATAAAAAGGGAGAAAGAGAAAAAGAAAGAAAAGAGCGGAAAAATAATTTTGAGGAAAGGAGAGAATAGGAACAAGAAAAAACCGAGGCAAGAGGAAAAGAAGGAAAAAGAAAAAAAAAGGGGAAAATAAGAGAGAAAAGCAAAAGAAAAGAGGGAAAGGCAAGAAACAAACGATGGAAAAACAAGAGGGAAGAATGAGAGAAATGGCATGGCAAATACAGAAAGAGGACAGCCGGGATGACGCATGCAACCAAGCAAAGGCATAATAGAAATGGTTAACTGCTTAGGTGCATTCATTCCCCAAATGTGCGGCTTCCTATCTATTAATGCTCTAACAGCTAACAAAGTTGTTGTTGATGATGAGTCCAGGCAGGTGATTAGTTGACTGGCATTCTGGCAACTCACTCCTACAACACCCGATCAAAAAAAAAACAAGTTGATCATGGCCAACCAGGAACTTGACGCGAGTGTTATCGATCCTTCGAGAGAGGTGGAAGAGTTGGATGTTAATGTGATGAAAGAAGAGATGTATAAACTGAAACAACAGATGGCCAAGATGTATCGATATCAACCAGAATCCATTGCCGGCCCATCATGAGACAAATATGATCGAGATAGTGCATAAGGGAGGGGAGCCTAAGAAGCCTTCACAGACCGTCATGATGATTCGGTCCAGTGAGGTCGGGTCGGTTGAAAAGTCAACAAGTGGGAAATCAGTGATCAGGTTGGGCGGGACAGACAGTGAGCCATCTGCGGTAGTCAAGAAAGGGTCATCAGGTGGGGTTGCAATGAAACAAGAAAAGGCAAAAGTGGTTGTGCCAGGAGCATCGAACAAGCCTGTCGTGATTGTGGAGGGTGCCCACACAGAACCCGTCATTGTCAAGCCAGGGGCAGTGAAGCATCCGGTGTCAGCAAAGCCGGTGGTTGTCTTTGATGAGGAGTTGTTTGAGAGGGTCCAAAGTTTATTTGATGAAGTAAACACGGTGGAAATTGGGGGAGGTTCTGGTGACGAAGAAGTGCATTTCGTCAGGCCTAATGTGAAGATCAACAATTGGGAAGATACTCCTCTTCCTACTCGGAGGGAGTTTTGGTAGTGGGTTTTGATTTTCTTTTAGTTGTCTGGATTATTCCAGGGTTGTGATTCAGGTTCTACGTTCCGTCCGTTTGAACGTGTTAAACCTTGTTATCTTCAATTTCAGTGAAATGCAATTTCCATTCTTCTTCATTCCTGATAGTTTTATTTTTGTTTTTCTTTTCTTTCTTGTACAGTTCTTTCTATGCTGGTCTCAATGACATGACAGCATGAGGAATCTTCGGCCCAGTCTTAAAAGCCGGTCTAATTCTGAAGTAATGATACAAGAAATTGAGTGTGATGATGAATTGGAACATGACGATGATGAGTGGGTCAAAACCGGCCTGGAGCAATTGAGTCTGAGTGATGAAAAGAGATTGGCAGCAGTACTCATGGCCAATTGTACCAACAGAGAATGGCAAGAGCATATAACAAGAAAGTGCGTCCACGGAAGTTCGAAGTTGGACAGTTAGTGTTGAGACGTATCCTGCCTCATCAGGCTGAAGCAAAAGGAAAGTTCGCCCCAAACTGGCAGGGGCCATTCATCGTGACGAGAGTGTTGTCCAATGATGCTTTATATTTGACAGACATAGAAGGAAAATGTGTTGAAATGGCCATCGATTCCGATGCGGTCAAGAGATATTATGTATGATCTTCTTTGTTTTAATTGTATTTGTTTGTACTTGGCATGTTTTGAAGATTGGAATGACGAAGGTATTTTGTTCTGCTATCCAAACACTTTATCCTTTGTTACCCCCTTTGAGCCTCATTCATTTTCTTTCATACCCCTCTTTCGGAATCAGTAGCAAAGATCAGAAACACAAGCGTGAAAGATAAGTCAAGGAAAAAGAGAAAAGAAAGGAAAGAAAAGAGAGAGAAGGAAAAAGGAAGAAGAAAAGAAAAAAGGAAGAGAAAAAGAGAAGAAAAAGAAAAAAAAAGAAAGAAAAAACAAACAAAACAAACAAAAGAAGAAAAGGAAAGAAAGAAAAGAAAATAAAGAAGAAAGAAGGAAGAAAAGAAAT
>NW_017675544.1:0-19262 GCF_001879085.1 Nicotiana attenuata | reverse complement strand
TCAGGAGCCCGCCTGGAGAACAGAGGCATATATTTCAAGTTTTAGCAGTCAGGAGCCCGCCTGGAGAACAGAGGCATACATTTCAAGTTTCAGAAGTCAGGAGCCCGCCTGGAGAACAGAGGCACACATTTCAAGTTTCAAAAGTCAGGAGCCCGCCTGGAGAACAGAGGCATACATTTCAAGTTCCAGAAGTCAGGAGGCCGCCTGGAGAACAGAGGCATATATTTCAAGTTTTAGCAGTCAGGAGCCCGCCTGGAGAACAGAGGCATACATTTCAAGTTTCAGAAATCAGGAGCCCGCCTGGAGAACAGAGGCATATATTTCAAGTTTCAGCAGTCAGGAGCCCGCCTGGAGAACAGAGGCATTTATCTCAAGTTTAGCAATCAGGAGCCCGCCTGGAGAACAGAGGCATATAATTCAAATTTTAGCTTTCAAATTCTTATTAGCATTTGGTAATATGATGCCCAGCCACCAAACTGGGGTAGAAAATTTTCTTTGTTTTTGTCTATTTTGTTGAAGTCAGGAGCCCGCCTGGAGAACAGAGGCATATATTTCAAGTTTTAGCAATCAGGAGCCCGCCTGGAGAACAGAGGCATATATTTCAAGTTTTAGCAGTCAGGAGCCCGCTTGGAGAATAGAGGCATATATTTCAAGTTTTAGCAGTCAGGAGCCCGCCTGGAGAACAGAGGCATACATTTCAAGTTTCAGAAGTCAGGAGCCCGCCTGGAGAACAGAGGCATATATTTCAGGTTTCAGAAGTCAGGAGCCCGCCTGGAGAACAGAGGCATACATTTCAATTTTCAGCAGTCAGGACCCCGCCTGTAGAATAGAGGGAGTACAATTCAAATTTTAGCTTTCAAATTCTTATTAGTATTTGGTAATATGCTGCCCAGCCACCAAATTGGGGCAGAAAACTTTCTTTGTTTTTTGTCTATTTTGTTGAAGTCAGGAGCCCGCCTGGAGAAAAGAGGCATCTATTTCAAGTTTTAGCAATCAGGAGCCCGCCTGGAGAACAGAGGCATATATTTCAAGTTTTAGCAGTCAGGAGCCCGCCTGGAGAACAAAGGCATATATTTCAAGTTTTAGCAGTCAGGAGCCCGCCTGGAGAACAGAGGCATATATTTCAGGTTTCAGAAGTCAGGAGCCCGCCTGGAGAACAGAGGCATACATTTCAATTTTCAGCAGTCAGGTCCCCGCCTGTAGAACAGAGGGAGTACAATTCAAATTTCAGCTTTCAAATTCTTATTAGCATTTGGTAATATGATGCCCAGTCACCAAACTGGGGCAGAAAATTTTCTTTGTTTCTTGCTTATTTTGTTGAAGTTAGGAGCCCGCTTGGAGAAACGAGGCATACATTTCAAGTTCCAGAAGTCAGGATCCCGCCTGGAGAACAGAGGCATACATTTTAATTTTCAGCAGTCAGGAGCCCGCCTGGAGAATAGAGGCATACATTTCAAGTCTTGGCGGTCAAGCATCACTCGGAGAAACGGCAAAACATCTCATATCACAATTCAAGGCAACAACAAATGGATTCCACCGGGAGAATACAAGACAACAAGACAACAAGAACCACAAGAGCAAGTTTGAAGATATAGATAGGATCTTTTGTAATTCATAGATCATAGCTTAGTCTAGTTTCTTTTTATTTTTGACACGGTGTAATAAGGGGGTTCAGTAAGCAGTAACAGCAGCATCAGCAACAACATTGAAACCACGGCTTCATGGTAGTCCCAGCTACCAGACCTTCCCGAACTACACTGACCTGATTCCTTTTTAGCCAAGGATATGTAGGCAACCTCAGAAGCAGGGTGCGGTCAAACTTTTCAAAAATGCTTTACACGGAGTATTCAAACGGGCAAAAATCGCTCGTATCTGCTCACTTATCTTTGCACGAAAACTCTTCGTGTTTCCGAGCAAAGAGGGGCAGCTGTGAGCACGTGATTTTTGCCCTATATGAATTACTCCCAGAAACTCAAAACAAAGCAATTTCTTTCAGTGTTTGCAATATAGTGGACTTTGTGACATTTCCTGTCAATTGTTTGCATTGGTGAAAAATACAAAAATATATTGCATTTTGGATTTAGGATTTAACTTTGCATTTTAGGATTAATTAACAAATTAGTTGTTTTATAAGAAATGAAAAAAAAGAAAGAGAAGAGTAGTTTACTTTTGCTTTAATTTTAATTCTTTGAATTTTAGTAGTCTTTCTTTTATTTTGATATTTAATTATTTGTGGTAATATTCATTTAGAGCTAATTGATTTAATTTGGTTGGATAATTTTATTAAGAGCTAATTTAGATTTTAGGTTTTAATTTGGAAAAAGAAAAAGAAAAGAAATTAAAAAGAATTGAGTCATCTATAAAAGACCCACGAATTGGGCCTGCCTTTGATTTAAAATGTTTAGTCCAAACCAGAGGCCCAAAACCACCCCAAATCACACCTGCACCAGCCCAAACACATTTTGCACCCGGTCCAGCCCCCACTCTTTAAACGACTCCGTTTTGGGTAGGTCAATCTGGGTCGTCGAGGATCTTTGATCCTACGGCTCAGAACTATGGGTACACTTAATATATAAGTGTCTACGAACCCGCCCCCTCCCCCCNAAACGACACCGTTTTGACCAAAATAATCTGGACCGTCGAGGATCTTTGATCCTATGGCTCAGAACTATGGGTACATTTAATATATAAGTGTCTGAAACGCCCTACCCCCCCGCTCACCTCTCTCCTTCACCCCTTCAGAGATCCCTCCCGTCCCCGTCGTCTACCGCCCTAGATCGCCGCCGGAAATCGCCTCACGGCGGCGTCCGGCCACCAAACACCCCCAATTTTACATCATGGACTCCCATCACCCTCCCCATTCCGTATCCATAGTTAGTTTCCCTCGAATCCCACCCAATCTCCTCAATTAATCGAAACCCTAGCGCCGCCCCCCGCCGTGTCCGGCGGCGCTGACCCCAACCTTCCCCAAATTTACATCACAAGTTCACCTGAAACCCCCTCACCCCAAATACCCTTTCCATTTGTTTCGAATTTCCGCATATCGTCTCGAATCTCAAATTGAAAAAACCCTAGTTCCGCAAAGCTAATATCAATGGGGTTTTTGACCATTCTAGGCTGCAATGGACCTTAATCGTGTGTGTTCACACGGAAACACCCGATTAAAGGCCATCCTGGTCAAGAAAGTCAAGAGGGGCTTTCGAACTGCTTCAAATCCGCTTGAGCTTGTTAGGTAATCTCTTCTTTCCTTCATTATCTTTTCTTCAATTGTTCTCTCTTTCTTTTTTGTTCTGTTCTTTTATTTTCTTTTTTCTGTTCTGTGTCCTTGTTCCGGAATTATTCGTCCATGTTCAAGCACTTCCGAATCTCTTTTTAATTAGTTCATTAATTAGTTTAGTGTTATGATTAATTAACTCTAGATAATTGGTTTAGTTCAGATTTTATTGTAAAAGAAAAAAGAATCAAAATCATTTTACATTATTCCGTTTGGCTTGTAGTTGTAATTGGTTAACTGGTGTCATGGGGTAAGACCTGAGCCCATTCCTGGTGTTATCAGCGGGTCAATTTGACCCATTGGTTTTTTTGAGGTTTAAGGGTAAATAACTAAGGCTCTAAGGGGTAGCTTAGGTATTTGGGGCAGGGAATCTTTGGCAACAGAAATTAGAAGCCACTTGAAGCACCTAGAAGGGGTTCTAATTGAAATTTCAGAATTATAGTGGTGTGACTTGGGTAGTAAGTCAGTAAGTAAGGGACCCCTAAGCTAAAACAAGAATTAAAAAGGGGGGTAAAGGGTAAATAAGAGGTCCTGAAGTCTGCCCTAAGGCTTGGCCTATAAAAGGACATTATTCTTGCCTTTGAGGGAGGAAGGAAAAAAAAATGATTGGAGAGCTAAAAATCCAGAAGTAAAGGCTGCCCAGTTTTACTATTTTAGAAAGGGTTTCGAGAGCTGAAAATACAAAAGTGAGAGTCTGCAAAATAATATTGTTTCCACCCAAATTTGAGCACAAAAGCACGAAAATACTGCTGTTATATTGAAAAATCCCTGAATCTTATTGTAGTATTCCTTCTATGACAAATTTCTGAATAATTAATAGAGAAATGAGCTGAAGTGAGTGTGGTATTCAAGTTTGGGTCCATTTCTTGTTGGAATTTAAGTCTGAATCTTGTGTGGAGTCTTCTTAGTTCAAAAATTGGTTTTAAGTGGTTTCTCGAATCATTTTCTGGGCTGATTCTTTGTTGCTGGTTGTCATTTGCTGCTGCTGACTTCATCTCCTTCTTATTGTGTTTTAACTTCCAGGTATTTTTCAATCTCAAATGATGTGTGAAGAGTTTTGAATCAGCAACTGTAACTGAATCGCTGAAGAAATGATATATTATTCATGTTCTTCTCATGTTAGTCTACTGGTAGATATGTTAGTTTGAGTTTTAGGTTGTGCAGTAATAGTAGTTGAAATTTACATGAGCTGAACATTCTATTATTTGTACCTAATTGGACTGTATGGATTTTGTCCAGATTTGTATGACTGTGATCTTAGTTAGGGCATAATTAATGTTAATTGCTCATTATGCACATGTTAGAAGTGAAGCTTGGGATAATTAAATTGTTGTTAGCTTTCAGATTTAGCACGTTAAGGTTAGTTTCATGGGTATTAACAGTAGTATCATGAGTATTAACAGGATTGAATTCGATTAGTTGAACTGATTTCAACTATATAGTTGATAATCACTTTAGTTAATCATGGCTCCCTATAATTGTTTGTGTTAATTCATAGCTTAACAACTTCATGTGAATAATTGTTTTAATTCTAGTTGATATGTGAAATTGTATCTCAATTTCTAGTCCATTATTTCATGTACATCAATTTGAATCATGACGATAGTTTACAGTTTGATAGCTCAATGGATTCCGTTGGGCCTAGTAAAGGCCTGGACTGTCTGGGCCATGGAGAAGTAATTTAACATGGCCCAATTGTGTAAAAACTGTCCAAAACAGGGCGCCAGGCCATTTCCTTTTAATTCAATTAATCTGAGGCCTAGGCAGTCTAGGTTATATTCTAGCTTCAACATCTTCACACTGGGCCCAATGTAAGAATTAGAAGCCCAAAGCTGGGCAAATTCTAATAGAAACGGCAATATTTTCCTTCTTCCTGGGCTAATTTTGAAGCCCGAAAATGCTAAAAGTTTGAATTTGTGATAAGTTTGTGAGATTAATTCTTATAATACGGGTTTTGGGCCTTCCGAGCTAGGTAGCATATTTGAATTAGGAGGCTTTCCTCTTGTTCAAGTGTGGACCTGATTTTGAAGCTCGAATCCCGCGAAAGGTTCTCTAATAATAGTAATTAATGATGCTAATTAATTAGGGCCCTTTTAGAGACAACACTTTAATAGAAAATCGTAGTTTCTTTTAGGTTGGCCTTTAAAATAAAACGAGGTGCGCCGCGCCAAATAAAATCACAAATCGCGTGGCCCTCTTTAACTACTTTATTAGAATATTTAGAATTCGGGACGTGCCATTTAGCAAATTTTCATGGCCTCCGCAAAGTTAATAACACGTTAGTCGCTTTAGGTACGTTCTTTAATAATCTTACCTTTCTAAACTCGGGTGTGCATTTCATGTGACCCAAATCCAAATCCCAAAATGTTGAATAAAATATGTTTAGGATTGCGGGTGCATTTCATGTGACGCGGTCCAAAGACATGTTTTAAACGACGTTCAACATTCTTTAAAAATTGAATAAAAGCGGTTAAAAGCTAAAATTTGCACATAGGTTCAACATGTATTAATTTCAGATAATTAAGCTGAATATACCAGTTGAGCGACCGTGCTAGAACCACGGAACTCGGGAGTGCCTAACCCCTTCTCCCGGGTTAACAGAATTCCTTACCCGGATTTCTGGTTCGCGACTGTTAAACAGAGTCAAACCCTTTCTTCGATTCGGGATTCAAACCGGTGACTTGGGACACCATAAATCTCCCAAGTGGCGACTCTGAATCTCTTAGTAGATGAATTCCGTTTCGATTGTCCTTTAATTGGAAAAACTCCCTTTATTATACCCTTTCGGGGGTGTAGTAGTGAAAAAGGAGGTGTGACAATTTCTAGCAGCTCCTTTCCGTTATATCAAATCTCCTACCGCCTAATAGCCCATACTCCAATTTAATCCGTAGGCCCAAATCACCAAATCACTCAAATTCCCAAATCACTCCAAACTCTCCCACTTTGGCGAAACTCATCTCTTTAGTCGACTACTCGACCTTTGCTTCTTATTGGCCCAAGTTCAGATGAAGTTTTGAAGATTGACAAAATGAACTCAGTCATGAACCAGGTCCATCATATGAGACAGACACAGTGTTGATATACTTATACATGTGACATACGTGTGAAGATAAGTCTCAAGGGCCAGTAACAATATCTTCTGAGTTGATCGAAAAGGTTGCATAGGATAAGGAGTTGGAGTCTCCTTATGTGAAGAGAACTACATCCGGATCAAGAATAAGGATTGGAGTTTGAATTGTTCTAGGACTCGAATTTGATGAAGGATCAACAATTCGAGTTTTAATCAAACTCTGATTACTAACTCTACAAATAATAATGATTGTTCTCTTTTACATGGGTTGCACAAAAACGCAGAAGTTAAACGTGAATTGGGAGCAAAATAGCAAGGCTTTTTGCAAGCAGTTCGTGTGTGATTCAAGTGTGCAAACCAGAAGCTACATGAACCAGATTGAAGAACCAGCTCCATAAAGTGTATTATGTGTCTTTCTTTATTTCTAGTTCAATTGTAGTAGGTGTTTTAAAGTTGTACCTTTCAGCTTTCATAGAAGCAATTGTATTAGGTACTTTGAGTATTCAAGTTAGAGTTAACTTGAAAGTGTCGCAGCAGTTGAGGCTGTGTGCCACACTGGGATTAGAGTTTAATCCTTAGGTTTACAAGAGTTTTGTAAATGCTGTTTTGGCTCAGTGATTTTAGTGGAAGTTTGGAAAAATCCTACTGAGTAGTAGGTCGTGTTTTTTCACCTTTTGAGCCAGTGTTTTCCACGTAAAAATCTCTATGTTCTTTATTTTATGCACTCTTAATTCCGCAAACTGTCATAGTAAGTACATCTAGAAGAACCAGGTTCTTCTAGTACGAAAATTAGGTACCACACAAATCACCCCCCTCTTGTGTGGTATTGACGTGTAGAACATCAATTGGTATCAGAGCAGGTTATCCTTGAAGAGACTAACACCTTAGGAGAAGATCAACAATGAGTGCACCACCTGGGAACTGGGAAGGGCAATCCACTGCCAGGCCTCCACTTTTCAATGGTCAGTACTATTCTTGGTGGAAGAATAGAATGAGAGATCATTGGGGTTGGAAAGGTAGGCAAAACAAATTCTCATTCCATAGAGAATGTCTACCTGATAGATGGCTTGAAATATAGCCTAATAAGTGTGTCACAACTGTGTGGCAGAGGTAACCTTGTGGCTTTTACCTCCACCAAATGCTTTGTGATTAACCTTACCACTGACAAGATTGTTTTGCAGGGAAAAAGAGTTAACAATATTTACATTGTAGATTTGTCCACTCTTCAGAAAATGAACTCACTTGTTTAAGTGTGTTGGTTAATGATCCCCTCCTGTGGCACAAAAGACTTGGTCATGCCAGTCTAAATCAGCTAAACAAATTAGTCTCCAAGGACTTGGTTATAGGGTTACCTAATATCAAGTTCAAGGAAGACAAAGTTTGTGAGGCATGTGCAAGGGGGAAGCAGGTAAGGTCATCCTACAAATCCAAGAAAATGGTAAGTTCGTCCAAGACGTTGGAACTGGTTCATATGGATCTATGTGGTCCAATGAGAACCATGAGCAGAGGTGGAAAGAAGTATGTAATGGTGCTAGTTGATGACTATTCTAGATTCACCTGGGTTTTATTTCTAACTTCCAAAGATGAAGCATTTGACATGTTTTCTGCATTTGTTAGGAAAACTCAGAAACAATTGGGAAATCAACTTGCATTCATTAGGTCTGATCATGGAACTGAGTTTGAAAACTTTAAGTTTGCTGAGTTCTGTGATGAAAATGGCATAGATCACAACTTCTCTGCACCTAGGACTCCACAACAAAATGGAGTAGTTGAAAGGAAAAATAGAACTCTTGAGGATTTGGCTAGAACAATGTTCCTATCTAGCAAATTGCCTCACAGCTTCTGGGCAGAGGCTGTAAACACTGCATGTTACATCATAAATAGATGCATGACCAGACCTCTAGTAGAGAAGACTCCCTATGAGTTACTTAAAGGGAGAAAACCAAATATATCCCATCTTAGGGCATTTGGTTGCAAGTGCTATGTGCACAGTAATGGAAAAGACTCCCTAGGAAAGTTTGATCCCAGAAGTGATGAGGGAGTATTCTTGGGATATTCTTCACATAGTAAAGCTTATAAAGTATTTAATAAAAGAACTCTATGTGTAGAAGAAAGTGTGCATGTAGTATTTGATGAAACTAACATTCTTTCTGAGAGACAGGAACATGAAGATGAAGCCATTGGACTGGTCAAAGACTTGGCTGAAGCATTAGCTCAAGTCAAAGTGACACCTACAGAAGGAACAGGTGATAAACCAGGTTCTTCCTTACAGGGCAACCTGACAGGGTGAAGAAGTCAAAGAGGAATTGAAATAAACTCCTTGAAGGAACCTGTTCCTCGTCAAATGGCTGAAACATCCAGCAGAAGCCAGTTGGTTGTAAAACCTCACAAGTATCAAAGTTCTCATCCCATTGAGAACATTCTCACTGATCCAACATCTGGAGTCAAAACCAGATCACAATTAAAGAATCTGTGTGCTTTTGATGCTTTCTTATCTATCATTGAACCTTAAAATATTGTTGAGGCTTTGCAGGATGCAGATTGGGTGAATGCAATGCAGGATGAACTAAACTAGTTTGAAAGAAGTCAAGTTTGGCACCTAGTTCCAAGACCCAAGGGTAGATCAGTCATTGGTACTAAATGGGTCTTTAGGAACAAACTGGATGAAGATGGAACTGTCACAAGGAACAAGGCAAGGTTGGTGGTCCAAGGTTACAGCCAAGAGGAAGGAATAGACTATGATGAGATATTTTCTCCAGTTGCAAGACTAGAGGCAATCAGACTTCTCATAGCCTTTGCAGCACATATGGAATTCACTCTTCATCAAATGGATGTCAAAAGTGCCTTCCTTAATGGCTACTTAAAGGAAGAAGTGTTTGTGAAACAACCCCCAGGGTTTGAAAGCAAAGAATGTCCTGAACATGTGTACAAGCTGGACAAGGCTCTCTATAGACTCAAACAGACACCAAGAGCATGGTATGAAAGACTGTCAAAGTTCCTACTGGAGCATGGGTACAAGAGAGGTAAAATAGATAGTACCTTATTCTTAAGGGAAAAAGGTAAGGACCTTCTTGTTGTACAAATTTATGTTGATGACATAATCTTTGGGGCCACCACTGACAAGCTAAGCAAAGATTTTGCAAAACTAATGGGAAGTGAATTTGAAATGAGCATGATGGGTGAGCTTAACTTCTTCTTAGGGTTGCAGATCAAACAAAGCCAAAATGGAACCATGATTCATCAGCAGAAGTATTCAAAAGAACTAATCAAGAAGTTTAAAATGGAGGATTCTAAAGAAATAGATACACCTATTGCAACTGCCACTAAATTAGATATTGATGAACCCTGTTCATCAGTTGATCAGAAGTTGTATAGGGGTATGATTGGTTCACTTTTGTATCTTACTGACAGTAGACCTGACATTGTTTTCAGTGTAGGGCTTTGTGCTCGTTTTTAGGAAAATCCAAAAGAGTCTCATTTGACAGCTGTCAAGAGGATATTGAGATATCTGAAAGGCACTACTGAATTGTGTCTTTGGTACCCTAAAGTTAGTAATTTCAATGTAGTAGGATATGCTGATGTTGACAATGCAGGTTTCCTAGTGCATAGAAAAGGCACCTCAGGTATGGCACACTTCCTTGGTTCATGTCTTGTATCATGGGCTACCAAGAAGCAAAATTTAGTAGCCATATCTACTGTTGAAGCTGAGTATGTAGCAGCAGCTTCTTGTTGTGCTCAATTACTATGGATTAAACAACAATTGGTAGATTTTGGAATTGAAGTGGGATGCATACCAATATTTTGTGATAACACTAGTGCTATAAGTATGACAAAGAACCCTGTTCATCATAAAAGGACCAAGCACATAGATGTTAGACACCACTTCTTGAGTGATAATTATGAGAAAGGATTAATCTCAATAGAATTCTGTGCTACTGATAAACAAATAGCTGACATCTTCACCAAAGCACTGAATAGGGGAAACTTTGAAAGGAACAGGTTGGAATTAGGGATGATTAAGATCACCTAAAAAGGAACCAGTTCAGAATACAATGAAAAAAAATTGAAAAAAAAATTCACATTTTTGGTTAGAAGTTCTGACTTTATGTAAATATCTAGACTAATTCTTACTCAGTCTCATACTCTAATCAGTATACTCCTGTGACGTGTGTTTATATTAATTCAGTGATCTCTTACAATGTTATTTTTTTTCTATTCTGATATATGAGGCATAATCAAGAGAAGTTCTACTGGGAGAACCTGGTTCTTCAAAATCTGCTCATGAGAAAAGGTAAGGTATGTTTCTATACTTTGTACAATTATAAAAATAAATATTCCAATTATGAGCAGAAGTCCTATTCTAACCAAACTCCTAAAGACATAACCGTTGAGTATTGAACCAGTTTCATTCTCCTATAATTCTAAAGGAAACGGGACTATTTTTTTTAAACCAAGCGTCACCCATTTATCACTAAAAGACCGGAGTCTTAAAGGGATTAGACTCTTGATTGACCACTGCAAAAGGCTGCTGCACTTTAAATACACTCCACATACTCCCATTTTAGTCCATAACCGTAATTATGCCTTAAAACTCAAATTATCATCCTTCTCTCTAAAATCTCCAAAAATCCCCAAAAATTCTCCAGAAATTCTTCACAATGACTACTCCTCAAGAAAATCCAGGAACTCCCCCATCAGTATCACCTATCACACCCTCATCTGCACCTCCTAGCGATAATCCTAAACCAAGATTTCGCCGGCAAAAAATGTTGGCAAGAAAGACTGTGGCTACTAGTGCTCTGAGAACGGCTCTAAACGAAAAATTGAGAGCCAGCCAGAAAAAGGAGAGCTCTGAAAAGGAATCATCTGACTCGAGTTCTGAGTCTGAAGCATTTGTTTCTGCAAGCGATGGAGAAGAACGTGGGTCTTCTGACTCAGACAAGAATCAAGAAAACCCTAGGGAGGTAAATACATGCTATGTTTTTTCTGATGTAGTTGAGAAGGTGGACAGTAGGTTTGTGTTGGTGGGTTCTGTGAGAG
Organism: Nicotiana attenuata; assembly: GCF_001879085.1. Classification (NCBI taxonomy): domain Eukaryota; kingdom Viridiplantae; phylum Streptophyta; class Magnoliopsida; order Solanales; family Solanaceae; genus Nicotiana; species Nicotiana attenuata. The sequence continues at coordinate 7,878 of NW_017675544.1, read as the reverse complement.
ATGTAAGTGAGGGAGAGTCGAGTAGGAAGGGAAAGAAAAAGAAAGATAAAATTCTTGCTATTTGTGGAGGAACAGAGGAGAGTGGCAACAAGCCAGGGGGAAGTGAAACTGGGGAGGCTGCTGAAGGCCTAGTACACCTGAGTGAACAACAGGATGAACCTGGTTCATCTGTGGAAGAAACCTTAGCTGACATTCTGAAGAAGGTAGGGGAAAGTTATGATCCCAAGAAGCGCAAAGCTTCTTTTCAAAAGGCTCCAACTGCCTCTAAGCCAATAAAGAAGAGCAAGGTGTCATCTCCTAAGTCTACTGTCCCTCCAGTACCAAAAATGAAAGCTACTAGAAGCAGAGTAAAGCAAAGTGAGGCCGAGTTGCAAAAAGCCTTAGAGGCAAGCAAGAAAAAGAAGAAGGAAAAACGAAAAGCTAAAGTTGTGCAAAGTTCTGTGGCTGCAGAAGAAGATGAGGAGGAGATGGAATTGGTCCATCAGGAAAGAGGTACAACTGAGGAGGTTCCCACTCCTACACTAAAAAGATCCAAGACTTCTACAAAGAAGTCTTTAGAACCTGTATCTGCTGAACCCTCTCCGGCTAAAAGAACCAGGTCTGCAGTCAAAGGAAAACAAGTGAAAGTTCCTGAAGAAGAAAAAGCATGGAGTGGAGAGGACGAAGAAGAGGAATCTGAAAAAGAACAGGACAGATTTGTCCTTTTTGGCAGGAGAAAGATATTGAAAGGAAGAATTCTGAAAGATCTGGAGGAGCCAGGCATGAAAAGATTGGTTGATGCCCTGGATGCACAGGGGTGGAAGGACATGGTTCTTCAACTGGATGGCAGGCTGGCAAGGAAAGAGCTGATCGAGTTTATGGCAAATGCCACGGTGGTGAATGGGGTTGTTACAAGCTTGGTGAAGGGAGTAGAGGTGCAGTTTGATGCACCTAAATTGGGCAGAATTCTAGACATACCCTGTAAGGGCTATGATGACTATACTAGGCAAAGGTGGCCTTGTCTAGATTCTCTCCCTTCTGCTCTCCAAATCACCAGAAATTTCTGTGATACCAAGTCTGCTGAAGAAGTGCCTGAGGCTAGGTTTGTGCAAAAGAGTGAGATGAAGCCTGAGCACAAGGTGCTCTTTGAGTTTGTGAACAAGTGTTTGCTGCCCAGATAGGAGAGAAGGCACACTGCGAATTATATGGACCTGGTCCTTCTGGAGTGTCTTGTGAGAGGAAAGCAGATTAACTGGCCTGCTTTCATTGTCAAGCTGCTGGATAGAGTCATCAATGGCTCCAAGGCTCATGCCACACCTTATGGGTTTATACTGACAACTGTCTTGGCCAAGTTAGATGTGCCATTGAAAAAGTGGGAGATGGCCTCCAGCAAAGAGCACTTTGGAATCAAAACTCTGCAGGCTTGTGACTATCTGCTAAGTGTAACCCCAGTTGAACCTGGTTCATCCTTGAAGACTCCTGTGAACAGCAAAGTTAGGGCATTGGTTCTAGAGTGTGAAACAAAAGATGCAGAAATTGCTAGGCTCCAGGCTCGCATTGCTGAACTAGAAAGTGAAAGAAATGGCCTCAAAGCTGAGCTAGCAAAGGAAAAGGAAAAGAGTGAAGGGATGCTCCAAACAATGCTCAATCTTCTTCAATCCCAACCCTCTAGTTCCTCCAAGCCCTAGAACCAGTTTAGAAACTCCCTCAGTGACCCAGATTCGGGACTTTTCTCTGTTTTTTTGCTCATGGTTGGATGTTTGTTTTTTTTTTGTGGTCTGTTTTGTAGAAACACCTCCTAATCAATGACAATGTGCTTTGTTTTCTCTTGTTTTATGAAACTTCTGATCTTAATAGCTAAATTTCTTGTGAAGTTGATTATTGATTAACTGAATCATGTTTTCACTTGCAGTTGCCCCAGTGGCCATGAGTAATAATTAACATCTGGGATTCATATAATATGCAACTTTTCGATGATGCCAAAAGGGGGAAGAGATATTGTGCTTTACTTTGTATTCTGAAATAAAGTGATATTTATAACCTGATTAAACCTGGTCCTTAATGATAAGTTAATTACTGTGTGATAATTAAGCTGAGTTCCACAGGGTCTCTGATCAATAAAAGCACAGAGTTTGTCATCATCAAAAAGGGGGAATTTGTTGGCTCAAGTTCAGATGAAGTTTTGAAGATTGACAAAATTAACTTAGTCATGAACCAGGTTCATCATGTGAGACAGACATAGTGTTGATATACTTATACATGTGACATACGTGTGAAGATAATTCTCAAGGGTCAGCAGCAATATCTTCTGAGTTGATCGAAAAGGTTGTATAGGATAAGGAGTTGAAGTCTCCTTATGTGAAGAGAACTACATCCGGATCAAGAATAAGGATTGGAGTTTGAATTGTTCTAGGACTCGAATTTGATGAAGGATCAGCAAGTCGAGTTTTAATCAAACTCTGATTACTAACTCTATAAATAATAATGATTGTTCTCTTTTACAGTGTTGCACAAAAACGCAGAAGTGAAACTAAATTGAAGAGCAAAATAGGCTTTTGCAAGCAATTTACGTGAGATTCAAGTGTGCAAACCTGAAGCTACTTGGACAAGATAAAAGAACCAATTCCATTGTGTCTTTCTTTTAATCTAATTCAATTGTAGTAGGCGTTTTCATATTGTACCTTTCAGCTTTATCTAGAAGCAATTGTATTTGGTACTTTGAGTATGCAAGTTAGAGTTAACTTGAAAGTGTCGCAGCAGTTGAGGCTGTGTGCCACACTGGGATTAGAGTTTAATCCTTAGGTTTACAAAGAGTTTTGTAAATGCTGTTTTGGCTCAGTGATTTTAGTGGAAGTTTGGGAAAATCCTACTGAGTAGTAGGTCGTGGTTTTTTCACCTTTTGAGCCAGGTGTTTTCCACGTAAAAATCTCTGTGTTCTTTATTTTATGCACTCTTAATTCCGCAAACAGTCATAGTAAGTACATCTGGAAGAACAAGGTTCTTCTAGTGCGAAAATTAGGTACCACACAAAGCACCCCCCTCTTGTGTGGTATTGACGTCTAAGAACATCATTGTCCTCTATCGCTACTGCAGACCATCAAACTAAGCAGAAAGATATAATCAGCTACTGAATCACCAATATATTAAAGCCTGAGTAGAAGATAGACAATAAATTGAAGATATCAGAACAGTAATTTCAACTTTATAGAGATAATTAATATGCCATCTAAAGACACTCAATATCTCATAATCTGGTCTATGCATTTGAAACATGAATATTTGATCCCAGTAACAAAGACTACTTATAAGGATACAATGGGTGAGGGCCGAGAATTGAAGTATGTAGATGTTTCCAGGAATGCACAAACAGAGGTAACATATATTTTGATGCAAAAAGGGTAAGATATGTACAAGTAGCACTCAATATTATCACAAAGATGGAAGTTGCTAGGCAATTTCCTGTAGACAGTTCCACCTTTTATTCCTTCCCGAGGGAAATGGCCTTGTGAATTGAATGAGACAACAGGTGATCTTTGTAACAGAATGTATCCGTCGACCATGAAGCAAGACGTCGAACGTGCATATGAACTTCAGCAGGGTCAACCCCAATGGCATTGTCCAAAAAAGATGGGAAACGATGCTTATAGCCAATAGTGATGTCATAGACTACATTTCAAAGTCCAAGAAATGGTTACTCAGAAGAAGAATGGAAAAGTATGGGAAGAAATCACATATTAAAAAAGTATCTAAAGCTTAATAAGTTTCGAATACCTTTGGCACTACTATATCCTCATTAATTTTATATTCAGATGTTATAAGATCCATTCAGGGACTAGCAACCAAACTATAGTGGAACGTATATAAAAACTCTAGTTCATTTGAAGTGTATTTACAATAATAAAAATCAACAGGGCCTGTTGAACAGCTGTATAATGAATATATCATCATGTCTACCAAGCAGCTTTGTTCTATTGTATGAGCAACTAAAAGCATGGTATATCTGTAATGAAGGAAAGGGCAGGAAGCAGCCAAAGTGCTTCCCAAATATAAAGAATACTGTATACGGGTAAAATCGGGACAATGCATACCCCGATTTCCCGATGAAAAAGACGGAAGAAGGGCACGGACGCACGAGGTTAAAATCGAGGCTGGGAGCCCTTCGTATCGAGATCTATGAAAGCTGAACGATGTGTTCATCATCGGGCGTGATAAACCAGCACTCCCCGGGCCCAGAACGAGCTCTAAGACCTCGGGAAATATGGCAAACGGTTACGCACGACGGGTAGAGGGTTGTGATATCCGTAGCTAACCGGATATCACGGCGCAGATCTCGCTCGACGTCGGTTACGGATCAGTAATTAACGAGAAAGGAAGATTTTTACCTTTTTTAGACTTGTACTAGGGACGAAACTCTCCTACTATATAAATGGGAAGTTTTTCTTTTTTAACACACATTGTGACACGCAAATCAAGGCAACACAAATTTATTTTTTGCTTACTAGCTATAAAAAAGTTCTTACTAAACTGTTTGTTCTCCATCCGATTTGGGTTCGAACCCAGGGGTCTGATCTAGGGGGAAGCTGCTATTCAACCTAGGTTAGGGTTAGGCCGTAACATTACAACTGGATTGATTATTCATTTTATCATTAACTCGTTTATCAAATATACTTAACTAATTGTGTTGAATCAATCTACATATCCTTAAAACCGCGTACAAATTTAATTGTTATCCGATTTGAGGTTAAACAGTTTAGCGCCCACCGTGGGGCTAGGAATAATAGTGGTGATTTGATACAAATATCCATAACACACTCTGTTTTACGCTTGTTCTTTAAAGTCTTAATTTCAGGTTTGCTTAAAAATGTCAAATTCTTAGTCTGCCCACTTGAACATTGACATTGAGTCTGGCCATCATGGCGAAAACAATAATCTGGTACCTAGCAACGAGGTGCCTCCTGCTGATCCCAATGGAGTCCTAGTTGTCGATCCGGTCGATGCTGAGTCTGGCCATCATGGAGAAAACAATAATCTGGTACCTAGAAACGAGGTGCCTCCTGCTGATCCCAATGGTGTCCCAGTTACAGATCTGGTCGATCCACTCACAGGTGGCCATCGATGTCAACATGCAAATGATCCCGAAACAAAGTGTTCGCAAGGGGGACCCCGACTAATAGGTCGGGAAGCTCCCAAAGGCGAAGGTGATGGGGTAAGCCTGCGGCTAAACTTCGAAATGTTGTAGGCTCAACAGGCGGCAATAGCGCAGCTACAGAATCAAGGACACACCCCCAGCAGGGTCGAGGCCGAACAATCCCGGGAAAGCATCCGAAGAATTGAACAAACCACCGAGAGACCTGGTGAAGACGAGCCCGGGGTCAACCCCGAGATAATAAAAATGCTTGAAGCATTAACGAAGCGGGGGTGGAATCAGGTGAGAAGAAAATTATAGCCAATGAGAAGAAGGTGGAAACATACAATCCAGGGTCGATCAAATCCCCGGAGCACCCCTGATTGTAAAGGCCGAATTCCGAGAAATTTATTCAGAAGCCTTTTCCCCTGAGTGCGGCACCGAAGCCGATACCAAAGAGGTTTCGTATGCCCAATATCCCAAAGTATGATGAAACCATGGATCAAAATGAGAGTGTGACCTCCTATACATGCTCCATCAAAGGGAACGACTTGGAAGATGATGAAATCGAGTCAGTGCTACTGAAGAAGTTTGGGAAAACTTTGTCTAAAGGAGCGAGATATGGTATTAATATTTGTTGGCCCAAGAAAAGGTTAGTCTTGAAGACTGACAAAGGAACTCAGGCATGAACCAGGTCCATCCCTCAGGTTCATAAAAACGGGCAGATTCGAGCATGTGGGATGCACGTGAAGGAGATAAGCTTAACTTGGTGTATTTAATATCTCCTGATCGAAAAGGTTGCCTAATTTATAAGGAGAAGGACTCCTTACTCAAAGAGAATATTATCCAAGATAGGGAAGGAGTTAGAAGTTGAGATCAACTAGAACTCTTCCACCAAGGAAGAGTTGCATCAGAACTCTAGTTATTTCTTCATCTACTAACTCTATAAATTGCAGGATGTTATCACATTACAGGTGTTGCACAAAAATGCAGAAGTTAAACGTGAATTGAGAGCAAAATAGCAAGGCTTTTTGCAAGCAGTTCGTGTGTGATTCAAGTGTGCAAACCTGAAGCTACACGAACCAGATTGAAGAACCAGCTCCATAAAGAGTTTTATGTGTCTTTCTTTATTTCTAGTTCAATTGTAGTAGGTGTTTCATATTGTACCTTTCAGCTTTATCTAGAAGCAATGGTAATAGGTACTTTGAGTATTCAAGTTAGAGTTAACTTGAAGTTGTCGCAACAGTTAGAGGCTGGTTGCTACAACGGGATTAGAGGTAATCCTTAGGTATACAAAGAGTTTTGTAAATGTTGTTTTGGCTCAGTGATTTTAATGGAGAGTTTGGGAAAATCCTACTGGAAAGTAGGTCGTGGTTTTTTCAGCTTTTGAGCCAAGTGTTTTCCACGTAAAATCTTTGTGTTCCTTAATTTCTGTACTTATTATTCCGCAACAGTAGTAGTTGGAACACATAGAAGAACCAGGTCCTTCCATAAACAACTTAAGCCAAAAATTGGACACCATACAAATCACCCCCTCTTGTGTGGTATTGAAGTATAAAATATCAATTGGTATCAGAGCAGGTTATCCTTGAAGAGGCTAACACCTTAGGAACAGATCAAGATAAGCGCACCGCCTGGAAACTGGGAAGGACAATCCACTGCTACACCTCCACTCTTTAATGGCTAATACTATTTCTGGTGGAAGAACAGGATGAGAGATCACATCATAGGAGAAGACTATGAACTTTGGGACATTGTTACTAATGGTCCCCTGGCTACTACAAAGAAGAATGCTGAAGTAGTGGATGTGCCAAAGACTAGAGCTGACTGTACTGCTGAAGATTTGAAGAAGTGGGAAAAGAATGCCAAGGCCAAGAAATGGCTTGTGTGTGGACTAGGTCTAGACAAGTACAGTAGAATTCAAAGCTGTATCACTGCTAAGGAAATCTGGGACACTTTGCAAGTGGCTCATGCAGGAACACCTCAAGTGAAGAGGTCCAGAGGAACACTACTGTATTCTCAATATGAGAATTTCACCATGAAGGAAGGGGAAACCATCCAAGAGATGTATACAAGGTTCACCACACTAACAAATGAACTTAAGTCTCTCGGAAGGGTTATTCTTGAAGAAGACAAATTTGAGAAGATTTTAACAAGGGTTCTGCCAGTCTCTTGGGAAAGCAAAATCACCGCTATTCAGGAATCAAAGAACATTGCCACTCTTAAGTTGGATGAGCTAATTGGAAATCTCACTGCCTATGAACTTAGAAGGCAAACTATGATGATGGATGCACCCAAGAAGGAAAGGAGCCTGGCACTCAGAATCACCGAACATGCTGATCTAGAGGAGGATGAAACGACCATGATCACAAAGGACTTCAAGAAGTATCTAATGAGAGGAAAGGGTCCTTCAAGAAGTGGAAGCTACAGCAAACCAAGGGTTCCTGAAAAACAAACCAATGAGGGGTATTACAAGTGTGGGAAGACTGATCACCACATCAAAAACTGCCCTCAATGGGAAATTGAATGGAAGAAGGAAAGAATTGAACGAAGGAACAGGTTCAACCCAAGAAGAACAAAGGATCAACAAAGGCTATGGTTGCTTCCTGGGGAGAAAGCTCAGATGAGGACTTAAAGGATGAAAATGGAGATGAACAAGCACTTATGGCAATTGGAGAATCCGATGAGGAATCAGAGGTAAGTATAATTCATCTCAAAAACATGATTAAATTTTTGTCTAAAGAAAGGCTATCTGAGTTACTCCTGGATTTCAT
>NW_017675543.1:30349-64895 GCF_001879085.1 Nicotiana attenuata | reverse complement strand
AAACAATACGGTCTTTGACAAAGTCTGCGACGACTTTCTTGGTCACAACTTTGTAAGATGCAGCCTCTACCCATTTTGTGAAGTAATCAATGGCTACCAGAATAAACATGTGTCCGTTTGAAGCAGTGGCCTCAATCGGACCAATGACATCCATTCCCCAGGCGGCGAATGGCCAGGGCGAGCTTATTGCGTTGAGCTCATTTGGCGGCACTTTTATCATATGAGCATGCACTTGACATTGGTAGCATTTGCGGACATACTGGACGTAGTCGGTCTCCATGGTCATCCAAAAGTAACCGGCCCTGAGTATCTTCTTGGCCAAGACAAAACCATCCATATGCGGGCCGCAGGTCCCAGCATGTGTCTCCTCAAGTAGCTTAGAAGCCTCTTTTGCGTCGACGCATCTTAGCAATCCTAAATCAGGAGTTCTCCTGTACAAATTTCCTCCGTTGTGGAAGAAGTGATTGGACAATCTCCGAAGTGTGCGTTTCTGAGTGTGGTTTGCATGCTCCAGGTATTCTCCTTTCGCCAAATACTCCTTGATATCATGGAACCAAGGCTTTCCATCTGTCTCTTCCTCAACGTGGGCACAATAAGTCGGTTGATTATGGACCTTTACTGGGATGGGATCAATGAAGTTCTTTTCCGGATGCTGTATCATAGATGACAAAGTGGCCAATGCATCGGCAAACTCATTCTTAATTCTGGGTACATGCCGGAACTCTATCTTGGTGAACCTCTTTCTCAATTCCTGCACATGGTGCAGATATGGCAATATCTTGGAATTCTTGGTGGCCCACTCTCCTTGTAACTGGTGCACAAGCAGATCTGAATCACCAATTACCAGCAGCTCCTGAATATTCATGTCGACTGCCATGTTGAGTCCTAGTATGCAGGCCTCATACTTTGCCATGTTGTTGGTGCAGGGAAATCTGAGTTTAGCATATACCGGATAATGCTGACCTGTTTCTGATACCAAAACCGCTCCAATGCCTACCCCTTTGAAATTTGCAGCTCCATCAAAGAACATCCTCCAACCGTCATATGCTATTGTAATGTCCTCTCCTATGAATGACACCTCTTCATCAGGAAAATAAGTTTTCAAGGGTTCGTATTCTCCTCCCACCGGATTTTCAGCAAGATGGTCTGCCAATGCTTGTCCTTTGACCGCCTTTTGAGTTACGTAGACGATATCAAACTCACTTAACAGTATCTGCCATTTGGCCAACTTCCCAGTCGGCATGGGTTTCTGAAATATATACTTCAAAGGGTCCATCCTGGATATGAGGTATGTGGTATAGGCACAGAAGTAATGCCTCAATTCTGAGCTGTCCAGGTCAAAGCACAGCAAATGCGTTCCAACAGAGAGTACCGTGCTTCATAAGGTGTGAACTTCTTACTCAGGTAGTATATGGCTTGCTCCTTTTCTCCTGTCTCGTCATGTTGTCCCAAAACGCATCCGAAGGCTCCATCCAACACAGATAGATAGAGTAGCAAAGGTCGCCCCGGCTCTGGCGGGATCATAACTGGTGGGGTGGATAAGTACTCTTTGATTTTGTCGAAGGCCCTCTGACAATCCTCTGTCCAGCTTGTCTCGGCATCTTTCTTCAGCATCTTGAAGATGGGTTCACATATGACTGTGGACTGTGCTATGAATCGACTGATATAGTTGAGACGTCCTAGGAAGCTCATCGCGTCCTTTTTGCTCCTAGGCGGCGGTAACTCCTGAATAGCCTTGACTTTAGACGGATCTAGCTCGATCCCTCGACGGCTGACAATGAATCCCAATAATTTCCCTGCGGGAACCTCGAATGCACACTTGGCGGGGTTCAGTTTCAAGTTGTACCTCTTTAGTCTGTCGAAGAACTTTCTCAAGTCTTCTATGTGGTCTACGACCCTCTTGGATTTGATAATGACGTCGTCCACATACACCTCTATCTCCTTGTGTATCATATCATGGAAGATAGTTGTCACGGCTCTCATGTAGGTAGCCCCAGCATTCTTTAGACCAAATGGCATCATCTTGTAACAGTACACTCCCCATGGTGTGATAAAAGCTGTTTTCTCTGCGTCTTCTTCGTCCATCCAGATCTGGTGATAACCCGCGAAGCAATCTACAAAAGATTGGAGTTCATGCTTGGCGCAATTATCGATCAGGATGTGTATGTTTGGCAGTGGAAAGTCGTCATTGGGACTTGCTTTGTTTAAATCCCGATAGTCAACACATACTCTGACCTTTCCATCATTCTTCGGAACTGGCACAATGTTGGCTAACTAGGTTGGGTACTCAACCACCCCGAGAACCTTGGCTTTGATCTGCTTGGTAAATTCCTCCTTGATTTTGAAGCTCATGTCTGGTTTGAACTTTCTAAGTTTCTGCTTCACCGGCGGACAAATTGGATTGGTAGGTAACTTGTGAGCCACTATGGACGTGCTCAAACCTGTCATGTCATCAAATGACCATGCAAAAATATCCTCATACTCCCTTAAGAAACGGATGTACTCTTCCTTCTCTGTTGGTGATAAATGAATGCTGATGCGAGTCTCCTTGACGGTCTCGGCGTCCCCCAAGTTTACTGCTTCGGTTTCGTCCAGATTGGACTTAGGCTTATTCTCAAAGTTCTCCATCTCCCTAACAACTTCCTCGGGTATTTCATCTTCTTCATCTGAATCACTAACCTCATATTGCGTTGCCTCATTACATGTCACAGTCACCGGTTCATCAAGAAAGGTAATAATGATGCTGTAGAAAGAAAAGTGTAGAAAATAATAATGAATAATAAAGAGCAATGCATTTAATTAAAACTAAAAAACATCCAGACAAATACGGCTCGAGGAATCGAGCACTTATTTTGAAACAAGCAAGTCTTTACAACAAATTACTAAAAATTTTAAATGCCTAGAGTGGCTGCAAAAATAAAATCTACCAAGCTACCCAGGGACTCGGCGGGCCCGGGATGGTGTGGCGGTCCAGTTCATGAGAATAGCTCCCCTCTCCACAATCTGAATAGTGAGGCCTTCTTCCTCCTCCTCCTGAATTATTGGACTGCAGTCCACGTCTTCATCTTCCAAGAACAGATTCTTCATCCCAGCTAATGCTTCCTCTTATGCAGTTCCCCATATTGTATCAGCCTGGTGAAAGGCTTGATCCAGACATGGCACTGGTTTCTCAAGAGGGTAGTACGGTCCACGCCATGGAGGTGACCAATCATTATACTCTTGCCATGTGTACTGATATCCGAGCCCAAAGTTAGTACCATGACCCTTCAACTGTATTGGCTTAGTGATACCTTGGAGATTCTTCCCAAGCCCTTTACCGGGTTCATACCCAGACCATGCCAGTATGCTCTCTATTTTACTGCTCCACCATTTATCTTTCTCAACGGCATTGACACGTTCAATATGATGATAGGTTTCCCCTCCTAGCCTTCTTCTGTTTCCCATAAGCGGGACAATTTGACTGGTGTAGATGGGGTTACTCCCATCTCCGTGAATGATCACCTCCTGACGATTCCATTCGAACTGTACGGCTTGATGTAGTGTGGATGCCACAGCCCCAGCAGCATGGATCCATGGTCGGCCTAACAAAAGATTGTATGAGGCCGGTATGTCGAGCACATAAAACTCAATGTCGAACCAAGTTGGCCCCATCTGCAAACACAGGTTGATCTACCCGATGGTGGCCCTTTGAGACCCATCGAAAGCTTTCACATTCATGCTTCTTGTCTGTATTTAATGAAACCTTTGTCCAATCTTTTAAGAGTGTCCAGAGGACAAATATTAAGGCTAGAACCTCCTTCAACCAAGACCCTGGCGATGAAGTAGTCTTAGCATCGCACTGTAATGTGCAGTGCCCTATTGTGATTCAGACCCTCAGGTGGCAACTCATCCTCGTGGAAAGTGATTTTGTGAATTTCCAACACCTGTCCTACCATATTAGGCATCTCTCAGCGGGTGAAGCTATTAGGCACGTAAGCTTCGCTCAACACTTTCATCAAAGCATTTTTGTGTGCTTCTGAATTTGTAACAGTGACAGGATGGATATCTGAGCTGGGGTTTTGTTTAAATGATCAATGACAGAATACTCCCTTGCTTGCACTTTCCTCCAAAGGTCATCTGGCCCTGTTTCAATGATAGGCTGCTTGGCAGTGGCATCCTTGCTTGGTCTTCCCAGGTGCTCAGGTGTATAGATTCTCTGGTCCTGGTCATTCCTTGTACGACATCGGATTCCTCCATCTTTGCCTTTCCTTTGCGTCTAGCTTCAGCAACATATTCCAAGGTATCGCTTTTGAGAGGAAAGGAGGTATGGTTGATACTGTCACGGTGAAAGGTGTGACCACTTCCACTCTAAACAGAACAGGGGTGGCCGCAGGCGGAGCTACCTCTACCTCGAACGAACTGGTGCAGCTACCTCAACCTCGATTGGTGACTGAGTCTGGACCACAATAGGAGTAAGTGTGACTGAGGGTTTGAAGTCATCACCTTCCCGAATAAGCCCAATCGACCCCTCAGGGTCCCATTCTTCGTTCGTCTCCATGTATTCCACCACCTCTATGATTAGGGAGAGGGTTGTTGCAAACATTAGGTGTGGCCTCCTTTGCCTGTATAACCTTGTTATCAATCAACGTCTGGATCTTGTCTTTCAATGCTCGGCACTCGTCAGTAGTGTGCCCTTTCATACCGGAATGGTACGCACAAGTTTTATTAAGATTGACCCATTGGGATGATCCTCTAGTGCCACAGCGGGAACAGGCGTGACGTAACCAGTGGCTTTCAATCTTTCATACAGCTGGTCAATGGGTTCAGCGATGGCGGTGTATTGTTTGAGTGGCTTGCGATCGAAATTGGGTCTTAGTCTTGGATAATTTTGGCGAGTTGGAGGTGACGGGAAATGAGATGGTTGGGAGTATCTGGGAGATGATGGTTGATATGTAGGTGATGGTGCTTCGTATGTGGATGGAGGTGTTTGATATGTGGGTGGAGGTGTTCGATAGGTAAGTGGAGATTTCGGGCCTTGAGCCACCATTACTGCCCCGACGTCTTTCTTCTTTGATATGCCACCTGATTGCAATGCTTTATTTGTGGCCTATAGTGCCTCAAAATTCGTCACCATCCCGCTCTTGACGCCTTCCTCAATCCTTTCCCCAAGCTTGATGATATCGGAGAATTTATGATTTTCAATAACCATCAACCTTTCGTAATACTGTGGATCCTGTGCTCTGACGAAGAACTTGTTCATATGTTCTTCATCCAAAGGTGGCCTGACCTTGGCCGCTTCCGACCTCCAAAGGGTAGCATACTCGCGGAAAGTCTCAGTGGGTTTCTTCTTAAGATTCTGGATGTAGAAAACTTCGGGTGCATTTTCTGTGTTGAACCTGAATCGGTCCATGAAATCTGATGCCATACCTATCCAATTGGACCATTTCTTGGGATCTTGGCTGATGTACCAGGACAAAGCATCACCAGTGAGGCTCCTCATGAAGAGTTTCATCCGGATCTTCTCATCCTTTCCGACCCCGACAAGCTTGTCGCAATAGGTCCTTAGATGAACCCTAGGATCACCTATGCCGTCGAACATCTCAAACTTAGGAGGTTTGTACCCCTCCGGCAGTTCCACATCCGGCTGTATGCATAGGTCTTCATAGGTCAACCCTTCTATTCCTTTGCCGCCTTCGACACCCTGAACCCGACTTGTTAATTTCTTGAGTTCTTCAGCCATGTTTTTAATGAGCTGGTCCTTCTTCGAGGATTCTGGTGCATAGGAAGTTGGCTGAGCAGAGTGAGGTATGGTCTCCACATATATGGGGTTGTTCTGATGGGTGCCAGGGACTTGGGTGTAGTGATGGTCGTTGGTTGAGTTTTGAGGGTCGGGGATAGGTTGTGTGTGTTTTGGGGAGTGTGGTAAGTGGCGGTTGGTGGGTATTGGATTGGTTGGTGGTGGTGTTGCGGTGGAGTTGGTATTGGTAAGGGATTGAGAATTTGAGGTGGGGATGTGTATGGTTGTGGTGCGGGAGGGTTTTGTGGGTGTTGGTTTGATGTGTTTTGGGGAGGTGCCGGAATCTTTGTGTTCTGTTGATTGATGTCGGGGACATTCAAGGTGAGTGATAAGTCGTCCAAGTTTCGAACCTGCTCAAGCTCTCCTTGTAGCTCCTGTATCTTTTGTTCCAATCTCAAGACTAGATCATTTGGTGGCGGAGTACTCCGACCGTCTGAAGTTTCTGCGTTCTCAACATTCTCCTTTCGAATACCACTTAAGTCATCCATTTTTGTTTTTCCTTTGCTCTTTGTATTTCTTGGAGGAGGAGGAGGTGGAGGGCCTCTAGATCTGGTATGATACGCCGATGATGCCAGTATGAGTGAACCAACCTAAGGGGATAGGAATAATCAAAAATAAGGAAAAACAAAAAAGGTAACAAGTTAGTGAGGATTTTGAAGTGTTGCAGTATTTAAACACATATTGCGGGAATGTAAATTCGCGTCCTAATTGGGGAGCCTTGTTGTACCCGAGGTAGGCCTAGCGACAAATAAATTTGGGGAACTTTAGATGCCAACAAATGCCTCATTTCATAATATAAAAATAGACGAATCCCAAAACGACATTAAGATAAAATAAGTCACTACTAGCACTTGGCCTTATTACATTTTAGGAAAGCAAATAAATCTAGCCTATTTGGTCCCAGAAGGACCTTCCCCAGATTCGATCTTCCTGACTCCATCGTACAGGTCCCCCAGCTCGCGCAGACCCAGCAGCAAGTAGGCTCTGGCCAGATGTCCTCCTTCAGCTCCTTCAGCGTTCTGGCAATCCTCAATCATCTTTACCTTCCAGCTCCATTATTCCTCGCTCCAGATATTCCAGCTTCCTGTTGGAAGTGACTGCCATACCTTTCCATTCTTCGATCAACCTACATTCCTCTCATGTATTTCCCGGTGCTCATTCTCAGAGTCGTGGACCCTCTTGCACAGCCTGTTGTATTTGACTTGAGGTTCAGCTTCTTCGTCTATGAATATGTTCCCTCGACCGGATCCTGGCATCACCATTCCTTTTAGATTGTCTTCTAACCACGCCGGGTAGAGAGGTTCGCACCCTGCATGATACCTGTCGGGCTCAATGGTGTTCTTTTCCACAATGATTTTGTAGTGCCACATGTGCTGGGCTTGGCACTTGTAAGGGACATCGTCGTCTTGAAAGTCCGCTGTGAAATGACTCATCTTGGAAACCCTTGGTACAACCTGTTTCCTGCCTGCTTGCCTCATAACTTGGACATAAGGGTATATCCCTCTCAACCCAATCAGCACCAAGTGTGGAGCGTCCCTGGATCTGATGATGAATTCGTCTGTTGGGAACCATTCAAACATCCATTGCACTTGCTCCTCGGTCAGATTGTCGAAGAACTCCACCCACTCTTTGGCACTTTCTGGCTGAGTAAACCTGTCCGGAATGTAAGTCATCCGCTTGGGGTGATGGAAGGCAATATGGTCATTCCAAGCCCTTCGCGGAAATTCTTGGCGATACTGGCCCCTTTGAAGATGTTCTAGTAACCACAATTGCAGCAACAGGTTACAACCCTCGAAATGTTTGAACCCTCATGGGGACTATGGTGTATGTCTGTCCGTTGATTCCTTCCATCAAAGTCTTGGCGACCATGGCTATCCAAGTGTGGATTCTTTCCCTTTTCATTGGGAACACTATCAGGCCCAAGAAGCATACAATGAACACGAACACTCTGCGGTGGATGTGACCCAAAGAAGTGACAGAGATCTCGTCATGGTAAGTACGAAAGGACTTGCTATGGCCATACCTCTCATACAGATACTCGAAGGGTATGTAAGATTCCTTCAGGCATCTCAAGTCAGCAGGCCATTTCATGGCATGGTATCAACCCAATTTACCCAACATATATATAACTACCCACCCTTTTCACTAATCACTCCAATGTTGTTTATAATAATTATTACAGACCCATGAATTAAATAAAAATACATAAATGAACAGGAGTTAATCTATAGGGAGCCTACAGTAGGCCCAAATGACTTTCAAGCCTCCAATAGCCTCAAATGCCAAAGTTCCATAGCCAATTTCATGTCTAGGGGTGTCAGAGTTCCCTAAGGACCTCAAGGATCCCGGGCAGTGCTCACACCTAGACCTTTTCTCAAATAATAACTGATTTAGTTGCAGTGTGGAAAGGCCAGCTCTGACATGCCAAAGTTCAGAGAGATCTCAAGGATCTCAAGGCAGTACACATATAAGAAGGGCAGAACCTAGTAATCTAAGAGTAAGTGGAAGTGCATAACAGTTGAAAGAGTTTAATAGAAAGGTCTTAAGACTAAAAAGAACTTTTGAAAACCATTAATGCTGAAACAGTTTGAGAAAAAGTGTGAAGAAAACAATTGGCAATCAGAACCAAGTCATAGAACAAGTTTCAGGAACAACTTTCACACAAAGGGGATAGGGGCTTGGGAACATAGATAATGGAGCATACAAATGACATGACATAGGGAGTTTTGAGGGGGTTCTACATATGCAGCAAAGATCACAACAGAAACATGCATCACACAGCTAGAATTACTTTAAAGGGATTGACTGACTTAGTAGGAATGAAACAGAACAGACAAGGACTTAAATGAGCATGCTGGGCAAGTATTAACAATGGAGGCGTGCTAATTATATAGAAGCAGAGTTTAGGAAAGACAATAGTTAGGCCAAATATATGCAGACATGCTAAACAAGACAGCAAACAGGCAAGTAAAGTGGAAACATACTAATCATAGGTTTGAATGGGCAATATTAGACATGCTTGGATAAGCAGTAGATAGAAACATGAACAAACTTAAGCCATATGAACTAAAGCAGTAAGTAAACACATAGTTTCTTAAAAATTAATCAGAAGCATACCTAGTTAAAGAATGAAAAGCACAAGATGTGAGTAAGGTAGTGTTCAACTTCCAGCCTTGGCTTGCAGCCGGCTAGAATGGCAAAGATCACAAGTAGCAAAGAGAGCAGAAAGAGAGACTTTTAGAGTGTAAAAAAAGTAGTGGTTTTGAACTGTTGTTCGTTGTCCAGAAGTTGAAATAAGAGGGGGTTTATATAGTAATCAAAAGCTTAACAAATAAGGTAAGAGATCACTCAAGTAGCAAATCAGGAAAGTTTGTGGAATCAATCACATATGTAAATCAGCAAGCCTTCCCTTAATCAAAGGATAATCAAATCAACGGTAAAAGCATGCTAGGTATTTAAGGAAAAGAATCAAGTAAGTTTTGGGTATAGAGTAGGTAATTAGGGGTAAATGAACAAAAGTTTCAATTAAGGAAACAATCAGTAAGAACCAGCAAAATACAAACAAGGCAAGGGAAAATTAATTAAGGCAAGCAGTTCAATCAAATCGAGTAGAGAAGTAAGAATCGAAAGTTTCAGGAAATAAGGAATTCAGAATAATCAAGGGTTCAATCAAAGATAAAGTCATGAAAGAGTCAGCAAGTTTAGCATATAAAATAAGGTAAGACATGAGTAGTCAGGATTCGACACATAACTTTATCAAAACAAATAGTTAAAACGACACTGATTCAAGGAGAAAGATACAGGTCTTAGCATGAATAGTCAGGATGAACACAAGCATATAGAATCGGTGAAAGGGTTGAACTAAGAAATTCAGCAGAAGCATATTAGGACAAGAAAATCGCGAGAAATCACAAGAACCCAAAGAAAGAACACAGTCGATATACCAGTACCCAGAAACCAAACGAAGAACATCAGAAAATTAGGGTTTTCAGTACAAGCGAGTTAAGGTTGTAGCAAAACTTACAAAACCAGTCAAAACATATGAGAAGCAGAAGATCAAACACTAAAAATGATCATCAAACACTTTGTAAAAAGAAATTCCGGAAACCCTAGTTTAGAAAAAGATGAAAATCAATTGAAAATCATACGATTCTTGTAAAGAATCTCAAGGTTGTTGTAAAACTCACATGAAACAAGTCCAAATCATCTCAGATCTGTACAGATCTAAGAGGTTCAGAAAAAGAAATTAGGGTTTCGAAGAGAACAACACAGAGGTGAAGAAACATGCTTAGAAACCCATAGATCGTAGTCAATATAGGACGATCTTACTCGGAATCACACTGGAATGTCCTGAACAGGCGAGAAAGGAACCATAGATGCAAGCCAACTACCCCTGGTCCCCTGAGGACCCTGGAGATGGCAAAAATAACGTGAGAGAGGCCATTGGAGGCCTGGGAGGTGGTGAGAAACCACCGTAGATAGCCATAGGTGAGTGTCAGTGGGGTTTGATTAGGGTTAGGTTTGAGAGCGTTTGAGAGAGGAGAGGGGTTTCAAGGCGGCGGATGGTGTAGAATGATAGGGTTTTGGGGGGTCTTTTGGTTTATTTTAGGAAGGGTCGTTTGTGGCCGTTGATCTTTATGATCAACGGTCGAGATTAAAGGGTATTGGGGCCGGATCAGTTCTTCAGGGTTTGGGCTGGGTAATTTTAATTAAAAATTGGGCTGGTATTGGGTTGGAATAGGGCTGAAATTGAAATAAAACAGGCCAGATTTTAAATAGCCACTTTTAATAACTATATAATTTATAAAAATAACAAATGATTTCCAAAAAAATATTTTCGTGTACTAAAATGATTTAAAATACTTATTTAATATTTTAAAAATATAAAAGACCATTTTATGCATCAATAATACAATTATGCATTAGTAGGGCTATTATTGCAAAGATGTGCAATTTAGCCTAAAAATATAAATATAATTACAAAAATGCACTGAAAATGCTTAAACACTATTTTGGCATAAATAAAGAATTTAGATGACTAAATCACCACAAAAATAATTTGAAGGATAAATATTGGAAATTTTATAAATAAAAAGAGAAGAAATAAATCAATTTGGAGCTTTTTTTTAAAAAAATTATAGAAAAATTATAAAAATGCTTATGCATGCTTATAACTGTATATGTGCTATTTTGAAAGTATATATATATGTATGTAAAAATATATGAGGAAAAATTGGGTATCAACACCTCCTCTACCCGCCAGTGCGGCAAATAAGGAGGAAGTTCAACGCCGCAATCAACGAGGCCGTCAGTGAAGAAGTCGATAAGTTGCTCGCAAATGGCTCCGTCCGAGAGTCAAAATATCCCAGTGGGTCGCCAATGTGGTCATGGTAAAGAAGAAAAACGGAAAGTGGCGGATGTGTGTAGATTTCGCAGACCTAAACAAGGCATGCCCAAAAGACTCCTTTCCGTTGCCACACATCGACCAGCTCATCGACGCAACAGCGGGACACGAGTTGCTAAGCTTCTTAGATGCCTACTCGGGTTACAACCAGATCCTCATGGAGGAAGAAGACCAGGAGAAAACCACTTTCATTACTCACCAAGGAACGTACTGCTATAAGGTCACCGTTCGGACTAAAGAATGCAGGGGCGACGTACAAGAGATTGGTCACCAAGATGTTCAAAGACCAACTCGGCAAAACAATGGAAGTCTACATCGACGACATGCTGGTTAAGTCAAAAAGGAAAGAAGATCAGATCGATCATCTGAAGGAAGCCTTCGTCATATGAAGGCAGTACGACATAAAACTAAACCCCGAAAAATATGCCTTTGGCGTAACCTCGGGCAAATTCCTCGGTTTCCTGGTATCGCAAAGAGGCACCGAGGTCAACCCAAATCAGATTAAGGCCATCGAAGGAATACCGAAAATGTTAACCAGCAAAAAACAGGTATAAAAACTGACAGGTTGGATAGCCGCCCTATCGATGTTCATCTCATGGTCGTCATATAGGTATTATAAATTTTTCAGTGTGCTAAAGAAAGATAACGGGCTCCAGTGGAATTCGGAGTGTGTCGACGCCCTGAGAAAACTGAAAACCTACTTGTCCTCACCATCGTTACTCGCCAAGGCAGATCCAGGCGAATGCCTCCTTGTCTACCTAGCCGTCTCCGAAGTCGCGGTGAGCGCGGTTTTGGTCCGTGAAAACAAAGGTACGCAATCTCCGATTTATATATCAGCAAAACTTTAGTCGACGCCGAAACGAGGTATCCCCACCTCGAAAAATTGGCTCTGGCGTTGGTCTCAGACCATATTTTCAGTGCCACCCCATAAAGGTGGTGACGACTTTTCCCCTCAGGAGCATCCTGCACAAACCCGAGCTGTCGGATAGGTTGGCCAAATGGGCCATAGAATTGAGCGAGCACGATATAACATATCAACCGCGAATTGCGATAAAATCACAAGTACTCCCCGACTTCGTCGCTAACTTCAGTGTGGAAATACTGTCCGAGGTCGAGCAAGAAGCGCTTCGCGCCTCCCCTGGGCAACCCGACCTCTGGGTCCTCTACACCGACGGCGCATCCAACGCGTTGGGATCTGGATTGGGACTTGTACTCGAAGTCCCAACGGGCGAAGTGATTCGCCAATCCATACGATGCCCTGAAATGACTAACAACGAGGCCGAGTATGAGGCCGTAATTGCAGGACTAAAATTGGCCCTCAAATATGGTGCACGATGAGTCATCCTCCGCTGCGACTCTCAACTTGTCGTAAACCAAGTTACTGGGACTTTCCAGATCAAGGAGCAGAGGCTACAGAAATACCAGACCGAAATCCACAAGCTGCTACCAGAATTCGACGAATACCGACTCGACCAAATACCACAGGCGCAAAATATTGAAGCAGACGGTCTCGCCAAGCTGGCAGCGGCAACTAAAAATATCGCCAAGGAGAACGTGGTCACCCTCCTCCACTCATCAATAGACCAAGTCGAGGTACATTCTATAAATTTAACTTGGGACTGGCGGAACCGCATCATATCATATTTGCAGGAGGGAACACTCCCACAAGATAAAAAAGAAGCCAAAAAGCTTAAAAAAAAGCGGCCAGGTACAACCTCATAAACCACGACCTTTACAAAAGGACGTTCGGTGGTCCTTTCGCCAAATTCCTTGGACCAAATCAAACAAGGCGTGTGCTCGAAGAGGTACACGAGGGTCACTGCGGTGCCCATACAGGCAATCGGGCCCTCGTCATATGTCTTATTCGTGCAGGATACTACTGGCTCACTATGAAAAAAGAGGCCACAGATTACGCCAAGAAATGTGAGCAATGCCAGAAATACGCCCCTATGATACACCAGGCGGGCGAACTCCTACACTCCATCACTTCTCCATGGCCGTTTATAAAATGGGGGATGGATATCGTCAGACCCCTCCCAGCAGGGCGAGGTAAGATACGCTTCCTTTTGGTTCTAACTGATTACTTTTCCAAATGGGTGGAAGCATGTGCGTTCGCTCAAATACGCAAACAGGAAGTCATCGCGTTCGTCTGGAAGAACATCATATGCCGCTTCGGCATCCCCAAAGAAATCAGTTGCGACAATGGACCTCAGTTCATCGGGAAAAAGATGATCGAGTTCTTTGAAAAATGGCATATCAAGCGGATACTCTCCACGCCGTATTACCCTGCCGGCAACGGTCAAGCAGAATCCTCCAACAAAATAATGTTGAATATATTAAAGAAAAAGCTCGAGGACGCCAAAGGGCTATGGCCGGAACTGCTACCAGATGTGTTATGGGCCTACCGTACAACGCCAAAAACCAGCACAGGTGAGACACCGTATTCACTGGTCTACGGTAGCGATGCAGTTATACCCGTTGAGGTCGGAGAACCCAGCCTGAGGTATTTCAATGAGAGTGGACCGAGCAACGACGAAAACAGAATACAAGACCTGGACGAGGTAGAAGAGCGAAGGGACATGGCTCACATAAGAATGATAGCCCAAAAACAACAAGCAGAAAAGTACTACAACAAGAAGGCCAAAGTACGACCACTCAGAGTCGGGGACTACGTCCTCAAGGCCAAAACACAAGCAGCAAAAGACCCAAATGAAGGAAAATTGGGAACAAACTGGGACATGCTATGTAAAATCACAACAGCAGCAAGCAAAAGAGCATTCCAATTGGAAACAATGGAAGGAAAACTACTACAAAACAACTGGAATGTCGCCCACCTCAAATACTTCCACTTCTGAGAAATGACGCCACCTAAGTCGCACTCTTTTTCCCTCACCCGGGTTTTGTCCCAATCGGGTTTTATCGGGGAGGTTTTTAACGAGGCGACGAGGGGGACGTCTCGAAGTTCAAAGTATAGTTCATTGCCCCGCCTGCTGATGGCATCTCCAGGCCGAACAATGAAGGGACTAGATACAAAGAATCTCCATTATATGTACGCAATCGACATGTATCTCCAACATATGAATGAAATTACTCCATTATGTGTACGAAATCGACATGCATCGCCAACGTATGAATGAAGTTACTCCAACGAATATACAGAATCGACACGTATCTCTAATATACGGATAAAACCGGCACATACGACACTTCAGCAAATAAAATAAAATATGTCACCCTCACGACGGGATAATACTTCGGCCCCCCTTGAATCTCTCTGCATCGTAGCTACCTCTCCACACTTGAAAATATGTAGCAACGCCCCTATTTATAATACTGCAATCCAAATTTGATTAGACTAACAAAATTAATTCCAATATGAACTTGGTAAAGAAAACCTAACTAGACATGAATAAAATAAACTACTAAATACCAAATCCTAGACAGCTCGAAAGTAACATCCCAATGGCTAAGGCCATTATCAAAGAAAATAGTTCGACATCACTCGAACTACGACAGGATAATACTTCGGCCCCAGCTCGAAAGTAACATCCCAATGGCTAAGGCCATTATCAAAGAAAAGAGTTCGACATCACTCGAACTACAACGGGATAACATTTCGACATTAAGTCGAAATAACACCCCGCGGCTAAGGCCGTCGCCACGAAAGAGTTCGATACTATTCGAACCACGACGGATTAACATTACGACATTAAGTCAAAATAACACCCCACGGCTAAGGCCATTGCCATAGAAGAGTTCGACACTACTCGAACCAAGACGTGTTAACATTTCGACATTAAGTTGAAATAACACCCCACGGCTAAGGCCATCACCATAGAAGAGTTTGACACTATTCGAACCACGATGGGTTAACATTTCGACTTAAGTCGAAATAACACCCCACGGCTAAGGCCATCGCCACGAAAGAGTTTGATACCATTCGAACCACGACGGGTTAACATTTTGACATTAAGTCAAAATAACACCCCACGGCTAAGGCCATCGCCATAGAAGAGTTCGACACTACTCGAACCACGATAGGTTAACATTTCGACATTAAGTCGAAATAACACCCCACGGTTAAGGCCAGCGCCATAGAAGAGTTCGACACCATTCGAACCACGACGGGTTAACATTTCGACATTAAGTCGAAATAACACCCCACGGCTAAGGCCATCACCACGAAAGAGTTCGATACCATTCGATCCACGCGGGTTAACATTTCGACATTAAGTCAAAATAACACCCCACGGCTAAGGCCATCACCATAGAAGAGTTCGAAACTACTCGAACCAGGACGAGTTAACATTTCGACATTAAGTCGAAATAATACCCCACGGCTAAGGCCATCGCCATAGAAGAGTTCGACACCATTCAAACCACGACGGGTTAACATTTCGCTATTAAGTCAAAATAACACCCCACGGATAAGGTTATCGCCATTGAAATAAATTCGACATCGCTTGAAACACGACGGGATAACACTTCGACATTAGCTCGAAAACAACATCCCTATGGCTAAGGCCTAAAGGAAAAAGCTCGACATAAGAGCAATATCGCTCGAAACGCAATAGGTAACATTTCGACAACTCGAAAATAAGCACGACTATGACAAAGGACGTCGCCAAATAAACAAATTAAACACAGCAAGAAAACAATTCAGACGTACACAATAAAAAGTAATTGCTCCATTACAGCTGTTATATTACAAAAGGTTTTTACGAAGGGCTCAAGAACGCCCCCACAAAAATGGTAAAGCAAAATAAATACAGCCAAGTCCTATGCCACATCACCCCCATGGCATACTCCTCATTGTAGCAAGAATCAGAGGCGAGCTTGTCCGCATCGTCGAAATCGACTTCGTCTCTGCCAGGCATGACAGGGTCGTAACCACACGGCTCTCGAGCGGCACGCGCTTTAATACACACCTCTCGGAGTGTCGCCTCAGATATTTTCCCATCAGCATGAAGAGACTTATATACGTCAAGCTGGGCTTCGACATGAACCCATAGCTCATATAAATCTCGAGGCATGACAGGGTCGGCCGAAGCATGGGAAGTAGAAGGCTGCGACTGTCGTCTTACGTCCTCCGCCTTCAGAGCAGCAACTTGTTCATTTAATGCGGACAATTTCGCCTCCAGATCTTGGATACGCCCCTCAAATCTCGCCACCTTAAGCGCATATGCCTCCACTTCCTTGTCCCGTTCTGATCTGCAAACACGAAGGGTGTCTTCCAGAGCCGCTACCTCAGAGACGGCAGTTGCCCTATCCCTTTCGGCATGAGCCAACCCATCAGCCTTGGCACTCAGCTCGCCTTTAAGGTCGACGACCTCCGCCGCCTTCTTGTCAAGCTCGGCAATTAAGTTGGCCACCTTTACTTGGAGGTCGGCATTCTCAGCCATCACCTCCTTACTCAGCTCAAGCTCATCTTCTCTAACCTAAGGGGCGCATCGAGTTTACTACAACGGGCAATAGCCTTCATCAGGTCCTCATCTCGTTCTTTCAGCTCCTCGACCTTTTTCGCCAATTGATCCTCCTTTTGCTTAAGACCCTCGCGGAACAGCTGAAAGTCGTGATCCTGAGTAAAGATGTCAGCCATCGCATGATGCTTGGTGTGGTATTCCTGATATTTGGAGGACACCTTCCCAAAGACGGCCGTCCTCCGCCTTTCCCTACGTTCACGCTCGATCTCCATGATAAGGGTCTAGTATGAAAAGCAAAGTTAAAACAAAGAAATGGGCTAAGGATACGAAAATAGATCCAACAACGAAAAGAAAAGAGAGAAGCTTTTACCCGTAGAGCCATGCTGGAAACGTTCCGTGACAACTCTGCATCACTCATCGCCTTAAGTGTCACGCTCTCAGGAGCAGCGCACAAAGGTGCGAACACCGACGCCACCTGATCACAGTTCGACAACAAGTCGTAGTCTCCAGGGATGACTATTTGTCGATCAGAACCTTCCGCTCTCACTTCTACACGAGTGTGACGCTCCGAGAACTCTCGTACATCTTCAGGGTCAACGTCCGAACCTGAGCCGTCGCCCTCGGCGTGTACGCCTCCTCCAACAGCAGATGATGCTCCGCCCTCAGCAGAGTGCGCAGACCCCCCTCCTTGGTATATTCCTTCGGTCCGGGGAGATCTTCCTGCCAAAATGGTATCCGCCATAAAAACAGGCACCGGTGCCGTCTCCGACGCACCAGTTCTGCTCTTTCCAGCATCAGTGGCAACTTTCTTCCCAAGTTCTACCCTCCTCCTTTTTCTCGAGGGAGATTCGTCCCCATTGCAGGGCTCATCCACAAGGTGATATACTGGTCGGGAGGAGATCTCATCCCGAACAATCATGTCACGAGAGGAGTCACTAGCCTGTACGGGCTGAGCACGGCCCCCTCGGACGGACTCAGCCAAGGTAAATTGCATCCCCGCTGATGCGACGGCCTGGCGAAATGCAGGGACTGGAGCCTTCTTCCTGTAAGTCCTACGACATATCATCACAGGGAGTTGTGTCAATAAACGGCGACAAACAACTAAAGGTCAAAACAGAGAAAAACATTTATCAAATGGAACCTTCGGCCCAAAACGTTTCACGAAAGCGGGCCAATCCCGAGTTTCCACCACGTAAGGTAATAAGCGGGCTACCCAGTCCTTGATACCGGCAATGGGACGAGGTGTATGCCTCACAGCTGCATAGGAAAGTTACAAATAAGTACAAAGTTGAAAAAAAAACAAAAGTAAACTACAAGTACCAACACCTACGGTTATGATTCCACCGTTCTGGGAATCCAGCAGGGTCCGACACCAGATGCTCGGTTCTAACAAAGAAGTATTTATGCCAAAATCTGTGGCTTGCCTGGTCGTCCGTTCCGACCACCAGTCCCCCGGTCCCACGGTACCTCAAATGTATCATAGTTCCCCTGTGAAAACTAGGGGAAAACAGATGTAGGAGGTGGTGGAGGCCAACTTCACACCCCGCCAACTCTACGTACTTCGTCAATACCAAAAATATCTTGTACGTATACGGAGAAAGTTGCGCCGAGGAGACCTCATAAAACCGAGAGAATTCCTCCGCTAACGGAAGAAGAGGGAAAGAGTGGCCGATCACAAAGGGGTATATATAAAAGGCACAATATCCCGGTCTGTGGACATATACGAAGTCCCTCCCGGCCGGAACCATCTCAACATGGGAGGGAATGTTATACGTAGATCAAAGGTCATCTCTGCGAGCCTGCTCAGTCTCAGAAATCACCGGAGCAGGAGAAGGAACATGCTCTTTAAGGAAATCATTCCGAGACAGGGGGTTTCTCGGTAGTATCTCCTCCACGGTGGGAAGGCTGTCCCCTTTCTCTACCGCCACATCCTCATGACCAGGGGGAGGTACTATGGAAAGCGAGGTGGCGTCAGAAATCTCTTCGTGGGAACGATGTGTTCTAGGCATCTCAATGGCAGAGGGTATATTGATAAAACAAAGAACGATGAATGGAAGAAGGTGAAGAGAAAGATCACGAAAGTAGAGCTGAAGATACGAGAAGAGATGGCCAAAGAAGATAACACATACACTAGAAAGGAAATGATCGAAAGTTCTAGAAAGAACCAAACCTTCATCTATTTATAAGGTTTGGATGGCGCCAGAATCGAAGCGAAAGGCTGCCAGTGGCACCAAAATTGAAGCAACAAGCCAATCGGTCTCTGCCTCGGGAAGATGCGCAATGATGACGCACGTGAGGGTGACGTCATTTCCTGATATGTTGCACTATCTGGAATACTGTAGATTGCGTCGCTTTTTCGTTATTGATCAAACCGTTACGATCTAACCGCCAAATTTCTCCGCGGGTATGGACGACGTCCGCTTATCAAGGATGCACAGGGTCGCGACCTCAACAAGCGGAGGGACTAATTGTATGGGTCCAAATTTGGCAACCACGACCATTACCGAGTAGGATGAGGAACGAGGTTATCATGATGCACCGTCTGATGGTCATCATGGTGAAAGGTACGACTGAGGGCGGTCAGTCGATGCATAACGTCCACGATAGTGTAAATTTAGTGGGAGACAGTAAGAATATACTTTTCGAATATTCTCTATGTTGTACTTTTTAGGGTTTTTGGGAGATGAACCCTTATAAATAAGAAGGGTAAGTAAAGAAGAAGGGGGAGGGAGAAAAAAGACAAAAGAACACTTTGTAAAAGAATCATCTGAGATTGAATGCAAAAGCAGTCTTGTTCATCAGAGAAGATCCCAAGATTCCCCAATCATCTCACACTTCTTCTCCCTTACATTGCTTGCATCCGGGACGGTTCTATTGTGCATTTAAATCTACAGATTTATGAGCTTTTATTCGATTTGAACAGACTTGTTATATCGTTCATCTTGCTTACTCCTTCCATCATTTGATCTAGGTTTTATTGTGCTGGACTAAGATTGACCTCATAACTATTATTAATTGTTTTAATCAAAAAAGTTCTAACATCTTTTGGTCAAACACTAAATATGTATAAATATAATATATATTGAAATATATTTTATAAATTAATATTAATATATACAAAAAATATACATTTTGTCTATTATTTTTTGGGGCAGTCAGCAGTTATATAACGGGAGTATAAATTTCCTATACAGGACTACATCTATACATGCACGTTAACCAAAGATCTCCTTTTACTCCTTTAGACTTTAGAGCCAACGGTTACATCCTGCATTTCCTCAACCACCGAAAACAACCCCCCAACAGCGCGTGAGTTTCCAACTCAATCGTACAGCCAGCTTGCACAGTACATAATCATCATTTTTTGTCACCACCCCACCGCGCGTATAAAAATAATTCATCCATTCCGTCTCTTCTTCCTCCTCCTCTCGCGAAGCCCTAGAAAATTCACATTCTACCATTCCAGAGCCCGAATTTCGCAGAGCCTAGATCTCCTCTAAATTCACCCCCGATTTCGCTGATAAACCCATTATTCGCTAGCCCAAAGCACTCCGTTTCCTTCGAACTTGGCTTTCCAAACCCTAGATCTGACCCACATTTCCAATTTTTTCATAAATTGGAAATTTTACTAAAGATTAATTGACCGATTGAGTGATTGCCGTTAAAATTTCACGTATGGTGGGCATGGGAAGGGTTGAAAACGAGGCAATTAACAAACCCTCTTCATCGTCCTCGGCTTCATCATCTCCGGCGACGACTACGTCGACGTCGGTGACGGAGACGGTGAATGGCTCTCACGATTTTAAGATCACGGGATATTCGTTGTCCAAGGGGATTGGGATTGGGAAGTACATCGCTTCTGATACGTTCATGGTAGGTGGGTATTCGTGGGCGATCTATTTCTATCCTGATGGAAAGAGTATTGAAGACAACTCCACGTATGTTTCGTTGTTCATTGCCTTAGCGAGCGAAGGCACGGATGTGAGGGCGCTTTTTGAGCTGACGTTAATTGATCAAAGCGGTAAGGGTAGGCATAAGGTGCATAGCCATTTCGGGAGAGCGTTGGAGAGTGGGCCCTACACTCTTAAATATCGTGGAAGCATGTGGTGAGTTCCCTTTCATGGGTTCTTTCTTTTACTTTTTGCACGGTGTGGTCTAATGTAGTTGAATTTCACTGACTATTCAATGCTGGTTTTACCTGACCTCTGTCCTTTCCGATAAAGAATTATTTGACGGATTGGTTGGTTGACTTACTCTTTTGTACGGTGTACTTTAATGTATGGGCTTGTTTTGTGGTATACTTTTGATTTTGTGACACTGGGCGCTTTAATCTTGCCCTTGTCTTTGTGAATAGATTTGCTTAACTTTTAGTAGAAGAAATTGCAACCAGCAGTCATCTTTGCACGTCTCGTTCGTCCTTGTCTCCTTAACCTTTACATGCTTGTGCTGTAGTTCTTATTCTCATAACGTCTTTTCTGATTTACTCATCTTACCTCATAAAAAAAGAAACTTCTAATTTGATTTACATTTAAGAAATGGAAACTGTTTGCGTTTCATGTGAGCTTTTGAAGTATGCTGAAACTTGTTGTGGTTTTGTTGTAGATTGAAATTAGCACTTAGACCAGAATTCAGTTGCAGGATTTGACTTAATTTTTTTTACTTCACATATCACCTTCTCTATCCATGTTTGTCGAACCTTTTGTTTATTTTACATGCACGTATATAAATCTACATGGGCTAATTTGGGTTCTGCAGGGGATATAAGCGATTCTTCAAAAGAACTGCTTTAGAAACATCAGACTACCTGAAGGATGATTGCCTGCAAGTTCATTGCTGTGTTGGTGTTGTGAGGTCCCGCACCGAAGGACCTAAAACTTATGCCATCCCTCTACCACCATCAAATATTGGACTACATTTTGGACAACTCCTTGAAAGTGAGAAGGGTACTGATGTAAACTTTGAAGTTGATGGAGAGATATTTGCTGCTCACAAATTGGTACTTGCTGCGAGGTCACCTGTGTTCAGAGCACAACTCTATGGTCCAATGAAGGATCAAAATACAGAGCATATAAAAGTAGAAGACATGGAAGCCCCTGTTTTTAAGGTCAAAGTCATATACCTCGGTCCCCTTTCCTTCCCTTATCTCTAGATTTGACTTCTTATAATGTACAATGTTTTGGAGAGCGAGAAGCGGAAAAAAGCGAGGCCTCGCTTCACCGAAGCGAGAAGCGTGAAACGAAGCGCGCGCTTTTTTTATGTGAAGCGCAATTTACACATAAATAAAAAAAATTAAATAGGCATACCAAGAACTCAAAAATAAATAACATATTAAGCAAATGTTGCACTTTTGTCCTATTGCCAATTGCAACTCCATACGCCCAAGCTTGATCTTTTTTATGGCTTGATGCCATTGAATAATAAGATTGAATTTACTACAATCAACAACCAAAAAAAAAGAAAAAAAGAAGTGTTAAACAGTGAACAGAGAACAGAGAACAACAGCAGAAATTTAGAAAAAACAGAGCACAAGCATAAAATAGGGCAGAACAGAGAAATAAAAACTGAAAGAAATAGAAAAGAAGAAGAGAAAAAGGAGTTGAACAGTGAACAAGCAGAGAAAATCAGAAGAGGAAGAGAAGAGAGAAAGAAGAGAAGAAGAGAAACTTACTCGAACTTGAAGAGCAGAAGAGAAGTCGTCAAGGTGTAGTCGTCGCTTGCAGCAGAGAAGTAGTGTGCGTATGTGTATTTGCAATTTTTTGTTAAAAAACCCTAGGCTGCTGCTGGACATCGCTTAAGCGAGCTTTTCTGCGCTTTTTTCATCGCCTCGCTTCTCGCTTTTTAGGGTGAAGCGTGCGCTTATTTAGCCGAGTCACGCTTTAGGGCAGAAAAGCGCAGGTCCATCGCCTCGCCTCGCTTCTGCGCTTTAAGCGAGAAGCGTGCGCTTTTAATAACACTGATAATGTAAATATCATTAATGTGATCTGTAAGTATTCAAGATAGTTAGTATGCTGAACTTGGTATTTGCATTACTGTACTACTATGAAAACTCCCCATTCCATATTATCTCAGTTGTCATTGCATTTTCTTTCACACTGCGATCTGCGCTTTTGTTGAAAAACCCTAGGCTGCTGCTGGACATCGCTTAAGCGAGCTTTTCTGCGCTTTTTTCATCGCCTCACTTCTCGCTTTTTAGGGTGAAGTGTGCGCTTATTTACCTGAGTCACGCTTTAGGGCAGAAAAACGCAGGTGCATCGCCTCGCCTCGCTTCTGCGCTTTAAGCGAGAAGCGTGCGCTTTTAATAACACTGATAATGTAAATATCATTAATGTGATCTGTAAGTATTCAAGATAGTTAGTATGCTGAACTTGGTATTTGCATTACTGTACTACTATGAAAACTCCCCATTCCATATTATCTCAGTTGTCATTGCATTTTCTTTCACACTGCGATTAAGCAATTTTTTCGAAGTTACTTGCACCTGCAGCAGTTATTTGTTGTTTCCTGCCTCTTTTTTCTTGGATGAATATTTTCTGCCACTCTTAATAGGTTTCATAAGTTTTCTCTCCAATAGAGAGCTGGTAGTTCAATTCAGAGTTTTGACCAATAATTAAGTGTTTAAGAAGGTTATAGCTGGACAAGGAATTGTTCTTTACGGATTTGTGATGTATTCAGTTGAGCAGTTTCAGCTTGGAAGGCTAAAAGTTGTCAGTATGAAGCTATTTCGGAAGACATATAGGAACTTTATGCTCTACTATATGATTTTCTCTTTGTTGGTTTGTTTTTCCATTTTTCATAAAATTGAAGACCTCTCTTGCTGTAAACTACTTGTATGTGATACATCTACTTGCTAACTCTTCCAACTCGTGGCAAATTTACATCGTGGTGCTTTTGCTTTGAATTTTCTAGCTTTTACTTTCTAATCTCAAAAAGATGGGAGTTGACTTCCATTCATCATAATATTCCTAAAGTTCAGTTGACATTGGTGGGGGATAAGTGGTTATGAATTTATATGCAAGTAGTAAGAAGTGCAACTTCATTTTGACTGGTGCGAAGTAAGTATGCATTCAGACAACAGTCAAATAACTTCTTTAACTTGCTTATCTCGGAAATTGTTAATGCGTTAACTCTTTTTTGTCCCAAGCGTTCCAGTGGTTGTAAACTTAAATACATTGATCTGATCCCTACTTTTAGGAATGCTCAGTGTTGTTAAAGGCTCCCTCGAGGCACTTTTAAGTCTGGAAATTAGATACAACATAAGCTAGGTGTTGTCGCCTTGCTTTGTTACTGTTTCAGTGTAAGCACCGAGGCACTGAAGGGACACATCGTTGCCCATTTTCTATAATCTTGACGAGGGTGACACTAAATAATGAATGTACCTTGCAATGTGACATGCTAAATATCAATCAAAAGTTATGGATGAATATGTATGATTAAGAATAGGAGATTATAGATACGTAAAATTACATCTTGATTTATAATTATCATCCACTTGTTTTATTGGTTTATTGTTTTTTCTAATTCCTTTATCTATACTTGTTGGTTGTGTTTATATCTACTTTTTCTTGCATTACATATTTACTTATTTGCTTCTTCATTTTTGCATGTTTTCACTGGACCCACGGTGATTGCTCTTTATGTTTAAAGCCCAAGAACACCTTTCTATGCTTTTTGCCTTTGGTAACATTGCATCTGTGGTGTACTTGTTGAAGCTGTTTAATTTATTACAGTATCAACAGGAAGTTAAGTAGATTACCGCAGATGCCAATAGAAGCTGTATTTGGAGTTCATTTTTGAGTTAAATGTTTTTTATTTGCAATTCTGATGTGGCATTCTCTTTTCATTATACTTTTGTGATTTAATTTTGCATTAGTTGCTTTAATTCTCGTGTATGTTGATGGCAGGCTCTTATTCATTTCATTTACTGGGATGTGCTGCCGGACATGGAAGAACTCACAGGATTGAACTCAAAATGGGCATCGACCTTAATGTCTCAACATCTGCTTGCGGCTGCTGACCGTTATGGGTTAGATAGGCTCAGGTTGCTCTGCGAGGCTAACCTGTGTGAGGAAGTTGCTATTAATACTGTTGCAACAACTTTAGCCCTGGCTGAACAGCACCACTGTTTCCAGCTGAAATCCGTCTGTCTCAAATTTGTTGCCATGCCAGAAAATCTAAGAGGTGATCTTTTATCTCCTGTTCAACTCATGTTATAGTGCTACATCAAATTTTGCGATTCAATTTGATTATTTGGTTAAACTTTCAAGTACTTGACTTTTTGTGTTACTTTTAACACATTTATACTTTTTTGGCATCATGATCTACAAATAATCTCTCCTAAGTGTAAACTCTCAAAAGATTTAATTCCCCTTATGAAAATTTTCTGTAATAAAATGTACTGGCGCTTTATGTCTGTAAAATGAAAATTTAAAAGTTCTAATTTGATTTTCAACAATTCTCTTTATGTACTAATGAAAATATTGGCGCTAGTTAATTTGGAAGGGAAGATGTCTGGCCATTAATGCAGGTCTATATTAGTATTTCTGAAATGAGTTTCTATTCGTCGTCCTTATTTCTAAAGGGGTTCAGGTTTAGGCACAAAAGAAAAAGTGAAGCAAGACTCGCAACCCTACAAATTGGTGATGTCATTGAATTAACTTTATGCTCAACCGATAGGCCTAAAGGACGTAGTTACAATATTTTTGTGCAAATTGCAATTTATATGCCACCACTTCAAATCCAAGTTAGCATAATTGAAAATGTCTTGATTAGCATGCATCTAGATTTTACATGCATTTGATGTTCATTGGCATCTAGATTTTCTTTTGGTAACATGCATCTAGATTTCTTTTTGCATTATGCATTTGATGTTCATTGACCATTTGTCCCTTTGATTTTTAACTTGTCATATCCTTAGCATAGTATTTTTATCCAGGAACCTTGGTATTAGGATTTAAAGTTGATAGGTTCCACCTTTAAATTATTAGAATTGATCTTATTATAGGATTGCACAAACGAAGTGAATTTTGTTCTAGCTCGTACATACTAGTGTCAGAGTTATGTTATTAGTTGATACTGATTGAGTTATGTTATTAAGCGGTATTGACCAGCATAGTCTTTCTTATGCAGCTGTTATGCAAACCGATGGTTTTGACTATTTGAGAGAGAGTTGTCCTCATGTCCTCACAGAACTATTGGAGT
Organism: Nicotiana attenuata; assembly: GCF_001879085.1. Lineage (NCBI taxonomy): Eukaryota > Viridiplantae > Streptophyta > Magnoliopsida > Solanales > Solanaceae > Nicotiana > Nicotiana attenuata. Next base: position 39,094 of record NW_017675543.1, on the reverse strand, counting down.
ATGTTGCCAGGGTAAGTGAACATTCTGGCATTGCCAGCAAGCTAGGGAATGAGGTTATCCTTGATGGCGGCGATGTTAACGGCCGGCGCGTGAAACAAAGATTATAATTGAAGTTCTGAATGCCAAATTGTGGTCGTTTCTAGGATAGGAATATTTTTCATGATGAAGCCTGTAGTTTGACATAGATGTAAATTTGGGTCTGTCAATGTCATTGATATTGTAATCATCTATAATAATATCTTGTTCCTAGTAATATGTATTTGTGTATGGTTCCCGCTACTTGAAGCTCTTGATACATTTCCCAAGAGACTCGGCTTCTAACTCTTTGTTGATAAGGTTTTCTCTTTATTCCCTCTACTTATGTGCGGTTCCTTCGTGTATTTGAACTTGATATTTCAGCCCTTGATTTGTTAATTGGAACACGTAATTTATTTGCTGTTATTTGGGGTATTGTTATTCGACAGATAATTAGGTGATAAATATTCGTCACAGTTGAAGGTCTACGATGAAACTAAGTTACCGCTCCACAAATAGGCTTGTGTATTAGGCTTGTAGGGCTTCTAACATTGTAATCACACGTTGGTGATTTGCGTATCATTCCGCGCCGCTGTTCAACTTTTGTCCATGTTTTAGGAATTTCTGCAGAGATAGTTTGGTTCTATGGAAAATTATTTTTTCATGCCGGTAGGTGTGCCTTAGTACAATCTTCATCTTACCTGTCTTGTTGAATTGGTAACAAGTTATATAACTTGCATTGTACATATGTCATGCGAATTGACAATTTACCAGATCAATACCCTAAAATTTTTGCAATTGGATTTTGCATATCAATGTTTAAATTTTGGAAAAAATGTGTATATGTAAACTAAGGGTGTTTTTCGGACGGGCTGGTCATGAGAAAAAATAAGAGAAATTTTCATAAAGCACTATCTTTTAGTAGTAATTAGCCATCTATAGATACCATTTGCTATATTACGGCATATAGTATTCATGATGTATTCGAGTATTTAAGCTATTGTATTCATGAATACAATAGCAAAAATAGGCGTGAATCAGGGAAGTCCAGCTAATCAGTTGTTGTATTCGAGTGTATTCGACTGTATTCATGGAGTGAAACATGGGATTACAGCTGGACATATTCACGGCGTGAAATAGGGGATTACACTGTTTTAAAACAGAAAGTGAATCAATTAACATAATAGACTCCTAATATAACTCAACAAACTCAATTATAACACACAAATTTTATATTTTTCAGTTATAAAAAAGATTCTCAACCGCAATATACAATGAAATAGATAGATTACAGAGGGATACTTGAAATACAATGAGAAAAAAAGACACTGAATACAATGAAATACATGGAATACAACGAGATACATTGAATTACAATGAAAAAAAAGATAGTGAATACAATGAAATACATAGAAATACAGCGAGATACATTGAAATGCTCTTAAAAAAAAGGTTTCAAATTGCTCAACCCCAAACTTCAGACGACCTATTTTAGTCGACAATTTTCCGACGACCTATCGGATTCCGACCATGATTCCATAAGCTGAGGTATTTTACTTATGGCATCTACAGTACCGGCGAAGTCAAATAATCCACTACACAACTTTGATTTTCTCACTAGAAATGAATAATCGTCTTCATCAACGTTGCTGCTCATCCAAGCTGTCGGCGACGGCGGCACGATTCGCCGCTAAATAGTCTCAGTTTCGATGTGTGAATCCTTCGCGTGGTTCGTTAGTCATAAAGGAGTGATTCTGCCATGATTGCTCGCCAGTCACTGATCCGTGATCTTGTTTCATCGGCACTAGGATATGACTCTTTAATGGGATGGGGGAAGAGAATGAGATGTATCAAAGTAGAGAGAGAAAGAAAATAGTATAACTGATTAGCGTATTTAGTGGCTTAGGGCTAGGAGGTAACCAAAATTAAATATTTTGCTATAAACCTTAAAAGGTATCTATAGAATATAATTTTTTTAAATGGTATTTATTTAAAATAAATAAGGTGTTAACCTTTGCTATAGGAGGTAAAAATTCCAAAAAAGAACCCGTTCGGTTAGTGGGGCGGGCAGGTTAGTGGGATGGCATACCGGGCTATTAGTGGGCTAGGTAATTCCGGTTAAAATAGCACGGGCTAGCCAGTTTTCGGACTGGTCATTCAAAAATAGCCAGCGTTTGCCAATTCATTGAAAAATAGCCACTATTTTGCTGCAACAGAGATCGGTCCAGCATAATATACTGGAGCTCGGTGCACCTATGTATGAACTTCGAGCATATTATGCTGGACCGGTATACTTTGCTGGAACTCCAGTAAGTATACTGGAACTCCAGTATACTTACTGGAGTTCCAGCAAAGTATACTGGAACTCCAAACTCCAGTACAATATACTGGAATTCCAGTATACTTTGCTGGAACTCCAGTATACTCCACTATATTATACTGGAGTTCGAGTATATTATACTGGAACTCCAGTATATTTTGCTGGAGTATTTTCCAGATTTTGAACAGTGTTTTCGTTCAGATTTATCTTTACATGAAAAGTGGCTAAATTTCGGTGGCTTTTGAAACTGTGGATATTTTTGAATGACCACTTGTAAATCTGGTTATTTTTGAATATCTCCCTTAAATTCCGGGTTCTAGTGGGCCCATCCGGGTTCGGGCCTATTCGGTTTGAACGGGGCCGGGTTTTTTTTTTGTGTATTATGATTTCTTGTTCAATGTAATTGATACTTAAGTGTTTGCAAACTTCTAAATATACTTTTTAACTTTAAGGTTTAAACTTTAAAGTGTTAAATTTGAAATTTGAATTTCAAAATTCAAAAATTAAAATTAAGTGACTACATAAAATTATTTAATAAGACCAATATGTACAAACTTCAAACGTTTTCATTTCATATTTTCATTGCATAATAATACTTCAAATTAACTAGCAAGTTCTATTTTAATTTTTTCATTTTTGAACTTGCAAATTAAAAGTTTACAACAATTAAAAGTTGGAATTTTTACCTTCCTATACACTATTCGAAACTTAATTACCCTCCATACTCAAGTTTTAATTTAATTACATAGGCATATACAATTTACCAATTATATACAATATAGGAATTAAATGAGTATCCCTTTATATTAGGAATTGAATAAGGAATCAATTATTTCCCATCCTTGTTCTCTCTCTCTCTCCGTCTCTCTCTATCTCTCAATCTCTCACTCTCTGTTCTTTCCCCAATTTTTCTTCCTCTGATGCTCTCTATTTTTATCCTTTCATGTTGTATATATTTTTAATGGAATTTATCAATAGATTTCAATCATTTTTTTATAGAGTTTTAACTTAGCAATTTTCTTTCATGTTGCACAATTGGTGTTCAAATTGAAATTGTCAATTAATAAATTTTGAAGGTGTTTGATTCTCCACCATTGACAGCCATTAAAAAGTTTTGAAGCTTTGTATTCGAATTTGGATTTTCAAAAATCATTATTTGTTTGGATTTGGTATTGTTGCAAACAATTGGGAATATTGTTTGGAGTTTATATCTCAATTTTGAGGGTGTTTGGTGAAGATTAGACTTGATTTTGGCTGAATTTCAGATTGAAACTCGAAGAAGAAGAAGAAGAACACATGACATACAATATACTTACGAAATTGTAGTAAAGTTGTAGTATAATTGTATGTAAATTGTACTCTGTTATACAATGTACTCTGTATGTATGTATGTATGTATGTATGTATGTATGTATGTATGTATGTATGTATGTATGTATGTATGTATGTATGTATGTATGTATGTATGTATGTATGTATGTATGTATGTATGTATGTATTTGAATGTTATGTGAAAGTTGAAAAATAGTTATATAATGTATGAATCATTGTATAAAATTTGTAATTAAGTTATCAATACTATCTTTTTACATAAAGCTATTGATAAAATTTCAGAGAGGAAGAAGAACACGCCACATACAAAATATATACAAATCATATACAAAATACGTACAAAAGATATAGTGTATAAAATTTGTATGAAAATTATATTTAAGTTGTATGATGTTGTAGTTGTATTTCACTGAGTAGAAATAATGTATGAAAATTGTAAATAAGTTATATGCTATATAATTAGTCGTATGAAATTTATTTTTAGTTTATATGTTGTTATAGATGTACCAAATTTGTACGAAATTTATTTTTATATGTTATTGTACCATACAAATTTGTGCGCTGCTCCTGTCACTTAAAAAAATTATTTATCGCATGAAGTTTTTTTTATTTCATTAGTAAGTGGTAGAATAAAATGCAAATAATAGACGAGAATGATACCAGTGAATTAATTGATTTTTTCAATCGTTCATTCTTTCATTCATTCTATTTAGGTCCCAATCAATGGAGTAGTTTGACTGATTGAGAATTCATACTTATATGTCTGGCATTCATTTTCTTATTAGAGGCTAGCCTTCGAATGACTTATAATGTCTTTGCTTTTCTTTTCGGGGTTTTGACACAGTTACCCACAAAAACAAAACTATTTATCCTTGTCTACCCATTTGTTTTCCTACCCATAAACTAATTATATTTTCTACCCATAGTAGATTTTGTGGGGAATTTTTTCTTTATTCTCCAATTCTTTTTTATTTCTATGCTTCTTTACTTTTTTTTTTCTTTTTTCTTTTTTTTTCTTTTCTCCTTTTTTTCTTCGTTTTCTTCTTCTTCTTTTTTTCTTTTTTCCTTTTCTAATTTTATTTAACTTCTGTTTTTTATATTTTTTTTCTCTTCATAATCTAATTTTATTTACTGTTTTCACTATTTTTTATTATTCTTTTTTTTATATTATTAGTAAAGAAAAATTAAATTGTGTACCAATTAAATGTAGTTAATACAACCAAAAAAATATTAACTAACATATGACACCGGTACAGTATATAGCTATACCAACAGGGTATACAATTGTACGCAAAGAGTTAAAAAAATTTAATTCAATTATTAAACTGAAATAATATCAATTGTCAAAAAAAAAAAAAAAATTCTAAAAGGACCTAATTGTAAGAGTATACCATTACATCATATAGCATACTATAATGTTTTTTTATTTCTTTTTTTGCATTTTCAGTTTGCCCCTCACGCTTGGATAAAAGCTTAAAACAAATTAAAAGGGAAAAGACAAGTGAATTTACGGGTAATAAATATACTATTATAGTATATTGTATACTATTGCATCATATTGTTACAGTATCTTGCATATTATTACAGTATACCATAACAATATATTGTATACTATAATAGTATACTGTTGCAGTATAACTATATACTCCTATAGTATATTAGTAAACTGTAGCGGTATACTGTTTTGTAAACTATAATAGTATAGTGTTGCAGTAGAGCTATATACTCCTACAACATATTGTATACCGTAGCAGTATATTGTAGCTGTGTTCTTCTTCGATTTTCAACTGAAAATTCGATCTCAATCACCTCAAATCAGCTTCAAACGCTATCAAATTTCAGTATGAAATTCCAGAAGGTACTATAAGCAATATTTAACAGCACCCACTTTGAATCAAACAAGAAATCTTCAAAAATAAAATTGAGCTTCAAGCTCAACAATGGTAGGACCATGGAAGCATCACCCCGAACTGGTTCTTCGGTACAAAAAATGCCAGGTTCTTGCTTCTCTGTTGCTGCTACAGCATCTACTTCTTCACTGTATCTCTTCACTCAAAAGCCTAAATTCTCAGTAGATCATCTTTCCTTAAGTACTTATAATACTCACTTCAACTTCAAGATAAACTCAACAAAACTCAAAGCCCATTTCCCTATTTCTTCTCTTTATCGCTCTTCAATCTTTTTGAGCACTTGTGCTTCTGTGTCTGATGGAGTTGAGGTTGTCCAAGATGATGACGAAGAAGAAGTTGCATTGTCAACCGAAGAAGAAGAGGAAATTGAAGAAAAAGAAGAAGGTGTTGAGTTAGAATCAGTTGAAGGTGGTAGATTGTACGTGGGTAAAATGAGGAACAAGAAGTGCGGGTAAATAGTTTGGGGGCCATGGATAGGAATAATAAATAGTTTGGGCATGGGCATTAAAGGGTAAATAGTTTGGAATTAATGAATATAAAGTGAGATTTTCTCTTTCTTTTCCTCCAGAATTATTGGTCGCCTTGCCTCAGAGACAACCCCCCAAACTTTAATATATATATATATTATATATAAATTAAAAGCTAAGGGATCGAGACAGACTCGTTTCTGAATACAGAACTAGTAAGCACAGGGGAATTATGTACATGGAGAAAAAGTCTATACACAAACGCTTGGTGGGTTTGGAATTCTTTAAAAGGAGATTACTTTCTTTATACATGTATTTCCTTGATAACAAAACTGTTTGAGAAATAAGATTTGCTTAAGAAAAAAGAAAATTTTACCTATCTAATTATATATGCCCTTTTCCAAACAAAGAATCCCCTAATTCAAGACATTAATAATGGATTATATATGAATTATAATAAAAACTTGTTTAAGACAGGTAATATGTAAAATATGAACAATTTTAGTAAATAAGTTTCAATTCTTGTATAGGAAGGAAAAAATATTTACTACTGTTGGCAATAAGAGCAAATTGTCTAATAAACTAACACATTAAACTTAAATAAGTCTAATAAATTCAAAATAACACAAATTGTCTCAAATCAACTTAAATACGAATTTCTGGAGGACGCTCAAGGCAACCTTGATATGCTTCCTTAAACCATATGCGACCTTCCACTTTCGATGAACATTAAAGACTCGACCACATTTCTTAAACTCTACTTTGCGAACTTCTTCATTTTCTTCTACCACCTCAAATGTTCCTAAACATGTGAGCGCACTCTAGAAGCACGAGGCATGCTTGAAGTTGAACCTAACAAAAATGGTAAGCACACTTCACTTGATAATTGTAATTTTGTAGTGGCTACGTAAATAATTGATAAAACTTGAAATAATAATTAATTGAGAACTCGAGAGCAATAAACATATCACGATCCAAATTCCATTAAAGGTTGTGATGGCGCCGGACACCACTGTCAGGCAAGCCAACACCAAGAAGTTAATTAAATTCTCATTTTAGTATCTTTGAAGTCATTTCTTTTTCTTACATTAAACGATATATAATGAACTTCACTGAGTAAATAACGATGTCTTTAACAAATTTGAATGCTGAAAAATCCCATAGTCATCCCAGAACCCGGTGTCACAAGTGCTAGAGCAATTTCTAGGAAGATAAAATGTAATACAGTAACTGTCCGGAATACAAGTTGGACAGAAAAGAATATACAATACTCTGAAGGAGACTCTGCTGGCTGCGAGTCGTCTCGAGAGATGCGGCACACCTAAGTCTCTGTGTCAGCCATGCCGCTACGCCCAACTAGGCCACTAGACATACATGTACCTGTGCAGTGCAACAAAATGCACAACAAGTGTAGTATGAGTATGAAAACAATTCGTACCCAGTAAGTATCCAGTCTAACCTCGAAGAAGTAGTAACGAGAGGTCGATTTCGACACTTACTAGTGGTCCAATAATATCAAATACAGTGAATAAGTAAATAAAAATACGAAACAGAGAAAAAATATGAAATAAACCTATATAAAATACGTGGTACAATTCCCTTCTTTACAATGTTAATCATGCTCTCAACTAGCAAGTTCCCTCCGTAACCGGAGCATATATATAAAGATATAGTGGATATCATCAAGAGGTTATCCTAATTCAAATCAGGGATAAATCCTCAGATACACTGGCCTATGGCCAAATGTTACGCACGAATTCCATAAGAATAATATATATATATAGAAAATGCCGAGGCGTACGGACCGATCCAACATAAAAGTAAATTGTGCACTACCAAGGGTCGAACAACGCGAACCATAGATGCATCTATTCCCCGCCCGTGAATCATATATGCGACGCGGTCCCCGCTCGCGAATCATACATGCGACGCGGTCAAATATAAATTTAAGAAATTACCCCGATTGCGAATCACACATGCGACGTGGTCAAATATAAATTTAACATTTAAATCATATCTCTTTCTTGATTCTTTTCGAAGTATTGGAAATTCAACTTGAAACTTTTTAAGGAAATTACCCCGCTCGCGAAACATATATGCGTCCCGGTTACACATAGATTTCTTAAGTTATTATAATATTTCTCAATTCTTTCGAAAATACGAAGTTTAATGGAAACTCTTAAAATCTTAAATTCCTCAATTCAAATTTCTTTCAACACAATTATTACGCAACCCTAATCTTGTTTCTTCTCAGGACAAACAATAACATAAATTAATAACAAGATCAACAAGGCATGATGTAAGCCTAAAACTACCCGGACATAGGCATAGCTATAGCTACATACGGACTCTCGTCACCTCGTGCGTACATAGCCCCCACAAATAGAAGCATATAATAATTTAGTTCACCTATGGGGTTAATTCCCTTTTACAAGGTTAGAAAGGAGACTTACCTCGCCCCGAAGTTCCATAACCGGCTTCCAAGCCCTTCAATCAACTCAAATCAATGCTCAACGCTCCCAAGACTAGTCAACATATGAGAAAATCCATAAATGCATGCCCTTATACTCACAACAATTCAATTTAGATAAATTCCCAACTCCGCTCGAAAATTTGACAAAATCACCCAAGTGCCCGGATTTCAAAATTTTTCAAAGATAAAGATTACCCATAACATTATGAACTCAGATATATATATATA